>NC_137771.1:110017757-110184757 GCF_963455305.1 Plecotus auritus
GCGGGGTCCCTGGCCTCATCGTCGCCGAGGGAGGTTTTAAAGGAGCGCTGGCAGCCGCCTGCTTGTAACCCTATCCAGTTGGGAAGAGTAAGTCTGTGAGCAGAAGTTGAGCTGGGGCTGTGGGTGTTAGGCCCTTAAGCGAACTTCCAGAGATTGGGAAGACACCCCGCTTCTTTGGAGCTCAGTAGAGAGCCTTGTGGGTTATTGGTCAGGCGAACAATGGGGGTTAATGGCCAAAAACGCTCACGAAACAAAGGTTGGGACGCTGTGACCAGCTTTTAGTGGTCATTTCATCAGTGGAGTTTGGAAAGCTGGACAGCCAGAAGTGCTCAGGAGGATCAGTGCTTAAGGTCCAGAGACCAGCAGGAAATGCTGACGTCATTGAAGGGAAAGGGCCACGTGGTTAGCCAGAAATGCTCAGGTGTTCAAGTGCTTGGCTCCCTGGGGCTGGCGGAAGTGATGATGTCATTGAGGGGGAGAGGCCACATGAAGAGCCCGAAATGCTCAGGTGTTCAAGTGCTTGGGTCCCTTGGGCTGGGTGAAGATCTGATGTCTTCGAGGGGGAGTGGCCACAGGAAGATCCAGAAATGCTCAGGTGGATAAAGGCTTGGGACTCTCAGGCCAGCCAGAAGTGATGACGTTAAAAGTGGAGGGGCCATGTATAAAGCCAGGTGATGCATTCCAGGGAAGGAAGCTAGAGGTCACAAACGTCCCAAATTCCATGGTTTCATGCTCTGGAATTTAGGACATGGTAACAGTTCTCTGGGAAGGGCGTGCCCCATTATTAAGCAAAAAACTGGGAATAAGGGCTCGGGAAACTGTAAGTGATCCTGGAGGGGCAGGCCTTTTCTCCCAGTAGTTAAAGTCTTTTCAGGGTCTAAACACTGCCTTTTCCCAGATTTCAAAACCTCAGGCAGGACTGTCAGAGTCCCAGGTCAGTCCAGTGTGAGGTGCCCACATGTTGGGGACCATGCGGGGTCCCTGGCCTCATCGTCGCCGAGGGAGGTTTTAAAGGAGTGCTGGCAGCCGCCTGCTTGTAACCCTATCCAGCTGGGAAGAGTAAGTCTGTGAGCAGAAGTTGAGCTTGGGCTGTGGGTGTTAGGCCCTTAAGCAAACTTCCAGAGATTGGGAAGACACCCCGCTTCTTAGGAGCTCAGTAGAGAGCCTTGTGGGTCATTGGTCAGGCGAACAATGGGGGTTAATCGCCGAAAACGCACACGTGAACAAAGGTTGGGACGCTGTGACCAGCTTTTAGTGGTCATTTCATCACTGGAGTTTGGAAAGCTGGACAGCCAGAAGTGCTCAGGAGGATCAGTGCTTAAGGTCCGGAGACCAGAAGGAAATGCTGACGTCATTTAAGCGAAAGGGCCACGTGGATAGCCATAAATGCTCAGGTGTTCAAGTGCTTGGCTCCCTGGGGCTGGCGGAAGTGATGATGTCATTGAGGGGGAGAGGCCACATGAAGAGCCCGAAATGCTCACGTGTTCAAGTGCTTGGATCCCTTGGGCTGGCTGATGTGCTGACGTCTTCGAGGGAGAGTGGCCACAGGAAGATCCAGAAATGCTCAGGTGGATAAGGGCTTGGGACCATCAGGCCAGCCAGAAGTGATGACGTCACAAGGGCTGGGGCCATGTATAGAGCCAGGTGAATGCATTCCAGGAAGGGAAGCTAGAGGTCACAAACGTCCCAAATTCCATGGGTTCATGCTCTGGAATTTAGGACATGGTACCTGTTCTCTGGGAAGGGCGTGCCCCATTATTAAGCAAAAAACTGGGAATAAGAGCTCAGGAAATTGTAAGTGAGCCTGGAGGGGCAGGCCTTTTCTCCCAGTAGTTAAAGGCTTTTCAGTGTCTAAACACTGCCTTTTCCCAGATTTCAAAACATCAGGCAGGACTGTCAGAGTCCCAGGTCAGTCCAGCGTGAGGTGCCCACATGTTGGGTACCATGCGGGGTCCCTGGCCTCATCGTCGCCGAGGGAGGTTTTAAAGGAGCGCTGGCAGCCGTCTGCTTGTAACCTTATCCAGCTGGGAAGAGTAAGTCTGTGAGCAGAAGTTGAGCTGGGGCTGTGGGTGTTAGGCCCTTAATCGAACTTCCACAGATTGGGAAGACACCCCGCTTCTTAGGAGCTCAGTAGAGAGCCTTGTGGGACATTGGTCAGGCGAACAATGGGGGTTAATGGCCGTAAACGCTCACGTGAACAAAGGTTGGGACGCTGTGACCAGCTTTTAGTGGTCATTTCATCAGTGGAGTTTGGAAAGCTGGACAGCCAGAAGTGCTCAGGAGGATCAGTGCTTAAGGTCCGGAGACCAGCTGGAAATGCTGACGTCATTGAAGGGAAAGGGCCAGGTGGATAGCCAGAAATGCTCAGGTGTTCAAGTGCTTGGCTCCCTGGGGCTGGCGGAAGTGATGACGTCATTGAGGGGGAGAGGCCACATGAAGAGCCGAAATGCTCAGGTGTTCAAGTTCTTTGGTCCCTAGGGCTGGCTGACGTGCTGACGTCTTCGAGGGGGAGTGGCCACAGGAAGATCCAGAAATGCTCAGGTGGATAAGGGCTTGGGACTCTCAGGCCAGCCAGAAGTGATGACGTCAAAAGGGGAGGGGCCATGTATAGAGCCAGGTGATGCATTCCAGGGAGGGAAGCTAGAGGTCACAAACGTCCCAAATTCCATGGGTTCATGCTCTGGAATTTAGGACATGGTACCTGTTCTCTGGGAAGGGCTTGCCCCATTATTAAGCAAAAAACTGGGAATTAGGGCTCAGGAAACTATAAGTGAGCCTGGAGGGGCAGACCTTTTCTCCCAGTAGTTAAAGTCTTTTCAGGGTCTAAACACTGCCTTTTCCCAGATTTCAAAACCTCAGGCAGGACTGTCAGAGTCCCAGGTCAGTCCAGTGTGAGGTGCCCACATGTTGGGTACCATGCGGGGTCCCTGGCCTCATCGTCGCCGAGGGAGGTTTTAAAGGAGCGCTGGCACCGGCCTGCTTGTAACCCTATCCAGCTGGGAAGAGTAAGTCTGTGAGCAGAAGTTGAGCTGGGGCTGTGGGTGTTAGGCCCTTAAGCAAACTTCCAGAGATTGGGAAGACACCCCGCTTCTTAGGAGCTCAGTAGAGAGCCTTGTGGGTCATTGGTCAGGCGAACAATGGGGGTTAATCGCCGAAAACGCACACGTGAACAAAGGTTGGGACGCTGTGACCAACTTTTAGTGGTCATTTCATCAGTGGAGTTTGGAAAGCTGGACAGCCAGAAGTGCTCAGGAGGATCAGTGCTTAAGGTCCGGAGACCAGCAGGAAATGCTGATGTCATTGAAGCGAAAGGGCCACGTGGATAGCCATAAATGCTCAGGTGTTCAAGTGCTTGGCTCCCTGGGGCTGGCGGAAGTGATGATGTCATTGAGGGGGAGAGGCCACATGAAGAGCCCGAAATGCTCACGTGTTCAAGTGCTTGGGTCCCTTGGGCTGGCTGAAGTGCTGACGTTTTCGAGGGGGAGTGGCCACAGGAAGATCCAGAAATGCTCAGGTGGATAAGGTCTTGGGACTCTCAGGCCAGCCAGAAGTGATGACGTCAAAAGGGGAGGGGCCATGTATAGAGCCAGGTGATGCATTCCAGGGAAGGAAGCTAGAGGTCACAAACGTCCCAAATTCCATGGGTTCATGCTCTGGAAATTAGGACATGGTACCTGTTCTCTGGGAAGGGCGTGCCCCATTATTAAGCAAAAAACTGGGAATAAGGGCTCGGGAAACTGTAAGTGATCCTGGAAGGGCAGGCCTTTTCTCCCAGTAGTTAAAGTCTTTTCAGGGTCTAAACACTGCCTTTTCCCAGATTTCAAAACCTCAGGCAGGACTGTCAGAGTCCCAGGTCAGTCCAGTGTGAGGTGCCCACATGTTGGGTACCATGCGGGGTCCCTGGCCTCATCGTCGCCGAGGGAGGTTTTAAAGGAGCGCTGGCAGCCGCCTGCTTGTAACCCTATCCAGCTGGGAAGAGTAAGTCTGTGAGCAGAAGTTGAGCAGGGGCTGTGGGTGTTAGGCCCTTAAGCAAACTTCCAGAGATTGGGAAGACACCCCACTTCTTAGGAGCTCAGTAGAGAGCCTTGTGGGTCATTGGTCAGGCGAACAATGGGGGTTAATCGCCGAAAACGCACACGTGAACAAAGGTTGGGACGCTGTGACCAGCTTTTAGTGGTCATTTCATCAGTGGAGTTTGGAAAGCTGGACAGCCAGAAGTGCTCAGGAGGATCAGTGCTTAAGGTCCGGAGACCAGAAGGAAATGCTGACGTCATTTAAGCGAAAGGGCCACGTGGATAGCCAGAAATGCTCAGGTGTTCAAGTGCTTGGCTCCCTGGGGCTGGCGGAAGTGATGATGTCATTGAGGGGGAGAGGCCACATGAGGAGCCCGAAATGCTCACGTGTTCAAGTGCTTGGGTCCCTTGGGCTGGCTGAAGTGCTGACGTCTTCGAGGGGGAGTGGCCACAGGAAGATCCAGAAATGCTCAGGTGGATAAGGGCTTGGGACTCTCAGGCCAGCCAGAAGTAATGACGTCAAAAGGGGAGGGGCCATGTATAGAGCCAGGGGAATGCATTCCAGGGAGGGAAGCTAGAGGTCACAAATGTCCCAAATTCCATGGGTTCATGCTCTGGAATTTAGGAAATGGTACCTGTTCTCTGGGAAGGGCGTGCCCCATTATTAAGCAAAAAACTGGGAATAAGGGCTCGGGATACTGTAAGTGAGCCTGGAGGGGCAGGACTTTTCTCCCAGTAGTTAAAGACTTTTCAGGTCTAAACACTGCCTTTTCCCAGATTTCAAAACCTCAGGCAGGACTGTCAGAGTCCAAGGTCAGTCCAGTGTGAGGTGCCCACATGTTGGGTACCATGCGGGGTCCCTGGCCTCATCGGCGCCGAGGGAGGTTTTTAATGAGCGCTGGCAGCCGCCTGCTTGTTACCCTATCCAGCTGGGAAGAGTCAGTCTGTGAGCAGAAGTTGAGCTGGGGCTGTGGGTGTTAGGCCCTTAAGCGAACTTCCAGAGATTGGGAAGACACCCCGCTTCTTAGGAGCTCAGTAGAGAGCCTTGTGGGTCATTGGTCAGGCTAACAATGAGGGTTAATGGCCGAAAACGCTCACGTGAACAAAGGTTGGGACGCTGTGACCAGCTTTTAGTGGTCATTTCATCAGTGGAGTTTGGAAAGCTGGACAGCCAGAAGTGCTCAGGAGGATCAGTGCTTAAGGTCCGGAGACCAGCAGGAAATGCTGACGTCATTGAAGGGAAAGGGCCACGTGGATAGCCAGAAATGCTCAGGTGTTCAAGTGCTTTTCTCCCTGGGGCTGGCGGAGGTGATGATGTCATTGAGGGGGAGAGGCCACATGAAGAGCCGAAATGCTCAGGTGTTCAAGTGCTTGGGTCCCTTGGGCTGGCTGAAGTGCTGACGTCTTCGAGGGGGAGTGGCCACAGGAAGATCCAGAAATGCTCAGGTGGATAAGGGCTTGGGACTCTCAGGCCAGCCAGAAGTGATGACGTCAAAAGGGGAGGGGCCATGTATAGAGCCAGGTGAATGCATTCTAGGGAGGGAAGCTAGAGGTCACAAACGTCCCAAATTCCATGGGTTCATGCTCTGGAATTTAGGACATGGTACCTGTTCTCTGGGAAGGGCGTGCCCCATTATTAAGCAAAAAACTGGGAATAAGGTCTCGGGAAACTGTAAGTGAGCCTGGAGGGGCAGGCCTTTTCTCCCAGTAGTTAATGGCTTTTCAGGGTCTAAACACTGCCTTTTCCCAGATTTCAAAACCTCAGGCAGGACTGTCAGAGTCCCAGGTCAGTCCAGTGTGATGTGCCCACATGTTGGGTACCATGCCGGGTCCCTGGCCTGATCGTCGCCGAGGGAGGTTTTTAAGGAGCGCTGGCAGCCACCTGCTTGTAACCCTATCCAGCTGGAAAGAGTAAGTCTGTGAGCAGAAGTTGAGCTGGGGCTCTGGGTGTTATGCCCTTAAGCAAACTTCCAGAGAATGGGAAGACACCCCGCTTCTTAGGAGCTCAGTAGAGAGCCTTGTAGGTCATTGCTCAGGCGAACAATGGGTTTTAATGGCCGAAAACGCTCACGTGGACCAAGGTTGGGAGGCTGTGACCAGCTTTTAGTGGTCATTTCATCAGTGGAGTTTGGAAAGCTGGACAGCCAGAAGTGCTCAGGAGGATCAGTGCTTAAGGTCCGGAGACCAGCAGGAAATGCTGACGTCATTGAAGGGAAAGGGCCACGAGGAAAGCCAGAAATGCTCACGTATTCAAGTGCTTGGGTCCCTTGGGCTGGCTGAAGTGCTGACGTCTTCGAGGGGGAGTGGCCACAGGAAGATCCAGAAATGCTCAGGTGGATAAGGGCTTGGGACTCTCAGGCCAGCCAGAAGTGATGACGTCAAAAGGGGAGGGGCCATGTATAGAGCCAGGTGAATGCATTCCAGGGAGGGAAGCTAGAGGTCACAAACGTCCCAAATTCCATGGGTTCATGCTCTTGAATTTAGGACATGGTACCTGTTCTCTGGGAAGGGCGTGCCCCATTATTAAGCAAAAAACTGGGAATAAGGGCTCGGGAAACTGTAAGTGAGCCTGGAGGGGCAGGCCTTTTCTTCCAGTAGTTAAAGACTTTTCAGGTCTAAACACTGCCTTTTCCCAGATTTCAAAACCTCAGGCAGGACTGTCAGAGTCCCAGGTCAGTCCAGTGTGAGGTGCCCACATGTTGGGTACCATGCGGGGTCCCTGGCCTCATCGGCGCCGAGGGAGGTTTTTAATGAGCGCTGGCAGCCGCCTGCTTGTTACCCTATCCAGCTGGGAAGAGTCAGTCTGTGAGCAGAAGTTGAGCTGGGGCTGTGGGTGTTAGGCCCTTAAGCGAACTTCCAGAGATTGGGAAGACACCCCGATTCTTAGGAGCTCAGTAGAGAGCCTTGTGGGTCATTGGTCAGGCGAACAATGGGTGTTAATGGCCGAAAACGCTCACGTGAACAAAGGTTGGGACGCTGTGACCAGCTTTTAGTGGTCATTTCATCAGTGGAGTTTGGAAAGCTGGACAGCCAGAAGTGCTCAGGAGGATCAGTGCTTAAGGTCCGGAGACCAGAAGGAAAAGCTGACGTCATTTAAGCGAAAGGGCCACGTGGATAGCCAGAAATGCTCAGGTGTTCAAGTGCTTGGCTCCCTGGGGCTGGCGGAAGTGATGATGTCATTGAGGGGGAGAGGCCACATGAGGACCCCGAAATGCTCACGTGTTCAAGTGCTTGGGTCCCTTGGGCTGGCTGAAGTGCTGACGTCTTCGAGGGGGAGTGGCCACAGGAAGATCCAGAAATGCTCAGGTGGATAAGGGCTTGGGAATCTCAGGCCAGCCAGAAGTAATGACGTCAAAAGGGGAGGGGCCATGTATAGAGCCAGGGGAATGCATTCCAGGGAGGGAAGCTAGAGGTCACAAACGTCCCAAATTCCATGGGTTCATGCTCTGGAATTTAGGAAATGGTACCTGTTCTCTGGGAAGGGCGTGCCCCATTATTAAGCAAAAAACTGGGAATAAGGGCTCGGGAAACTGTGAGTGAGCCTGGAGGGGCAGGCCTTATCTCCCAGTAGTTAAAGCCTTTTCAGTGTCTAAACACTGCCTTTTCCCAGATTTCAAAACCTCAGGCAGGACTGTCAGAGTCCCAGGTCAGTCCAGTGTGAGGTGCCCACATGTTGGGTACCATGCGGGGTCCCTGGCCTCATCGTCGCCAAGGGAGGTTTTAAAGGAGCGCTGGCAGCCGCCTGCTTGTAACCCTATCCAGCTGGGAAGAGTAAGTCTGTGAGCAGAAGTTGAGCTGGGGCTGTGGGTGTTAGGCCCTTAAGCGAACTTCCAGAGATTGGGAAGACACCCCGCTTCTTAGGAGCTCAGTAGAGAGCCTTGTGGGTCATTGGTCAGGCGAACAATGGGGGTTAATGGCCAAAAACGCTCAAGTGAACAAAGGTTGGGACGTTGTGACCAGCTTTTAGTGGTCATTTCATCAGTGGAATTTGGAAAGCTGGACAGACAGAAGTGCTCAGGAGGATCAGTGCTTAAGGTCCGGAGACCAGCAGGAAATGCTGATGTCATTGAAGGGAAAGGGCCACGTGGATAGCCAGAAATGCTCAGGTGTTCAAGGGCTTGGCTCCCTGGGGCTGGCGGAAGTGATGACGTCATTGAGGGGGAGAGGCCACAAGAAGAGCCCGAAATGCTCACGTGTTCAAGTGCTTGGGTCCCTTTGGCTGGCTGAAGTGCTGACGTCTTCGAGGGGGAGTGGCCACAGGAAGATCCAGAAATGCTCAGGTGGATAAGGGCTTGGGACTCTCAGGCCAGCCAGAAGTGATGACATCAAAAGGGGAGGGGCCATGTATAGAGCCAGGTGAATGCATTCCAGGGAGGGAAGCTAGAGGTCACAAACGTCCCAAATTTCATGGGTTCATGCTCTGGAATTTAGGACATGGTACCTATTCTCTGGGAAGGGCGTGCCCCATTATTAAGCAAAAAACTGGGAATTAGGGCTCGGGAAACTGTAAGTGAGCCTGGAGGGGCAGGCCTTTTCTCCCAGTAGTTAAAGTCTTTTCAGGGTCTAAACACTGCCTTTTCCCAGATTTCAAAACCTCAGGCAGGACTGTCAGAGTCCCAGGTCAGTCCAGTGTGAGGTGCCCACATGTTGGGTACCATGCGGGGTCCCTGGCCTCATCGTCGCCGAGGGAGGTTTTAAAGGAGCGCTGGCAGCCGCCTGCTTGTAACCCTATCCAGTTGGGAAGAGTAAGTCTGTGAGCAGAAGTTGAGCTGGGGCTGTGGGTGTTAGGCCCTTAAGCGAACTTCCAGAGATTGGGAAGACACCCCGCTTCTTTGGAGCTCAGTAGAGAGCCTTGTGGGTTATTGGTCAGGCGAACAATGGGGGTTAATGGCCAAAAACGCTCACGAAACAAAGGTTGGGACGCTGTGACCAGCTTTTAGTGGTCATTTCATCAGTGGAGTTTGGAAAGCTGGACAGCCAGAAGTGCTCAGGAGGATCAGTGCTTAAGGTCCAGAGACCAGCAGGAAATGCTGACGTCATTGAAGGGAAAGGGCCACGTGGTTAGCCAGAAATGCTCAGGTGTTCAAGTGCTTGGCTCCCTGGGGCTGGCGGAAGTGATGATGTCATTGAGGGGGAGAGGCCACATGAAGAGCCCGAAATGCTCAGGTGTTCAAGTGCTTGGGTCCCTTGGGCTGGGTGAAGATCTGATGTCTTCGAGGGGGAGTGGCCACAGGAAGATCCAGAAATGCTCAGGTGGATAAAGGCTTGGGACTCTCAGGCCAGCCAGAAGTGATGACGTTAAAAGTGGAGGGGCCATGTATAAAGCCAGGTGATGCATTCCAGGGAAGGAAGCTAGAGGTCACAAACGTCCCAAATTCCATGGTTTCATGCTCTGGAATTTAGGACATGGTAACAGTTCTCTGGGAAGGGCGTGCCCCATTATTAAGCAAAAAACTGGGAATAAGGGCTCGGGAAACTGTAAGTGATCCTGGAGGGGCAGGCCTTTTCTCCCAGTAGTTAAAGTCTTTTCAGGGTCTAAACACTGCCTTTTCCCAGATTTCAAAACCTCAGGCAGGACTGTCAGAGTCCCAGGTCAGTCCAGTGTGAGGTGCCCACATGTTGGGGACCATGCGGGGTCCCTGGCCTCATCGTCGCCGAGGGAGGTTTTAAAGGAGTGCTGGCAGCCGCCTGCTTGTAACCCTATCCAGCTGGGAAGCGTAAGTCTGTGAGCAGAAGTTGAGCTTGGGCTGTGGGTGTTAGGCCCTTAAGCAAACTTCCAGAGATTGGGAAGACACCCCGCTTCTTAGGAGCTCAGTAGAGAGCCTTGTGGGTCATTGGTCAGGCGAACAATGGGGGTTAATCGCCGAAAACGCACACGTGAACAAAGGTTGGGACGCTGTGACCAGCTTTTAGTGGTCATTTCATCACTGGAGTTTGGAAAGCTGGACAGCCAGAAGTGCTCAGGAGGATCAGTGCTTAAGGTCCGGAGACCAGAAGGAAATGCTGACGTCATTTAAGCGAAAGGGCCACGTGGATAGCCATAAATGCTCAGGTGTTCAAGTGCTTGGCTCCCTGGGGCTGGCGGAAGTGATGATGTCATTGAGGGGGAGAGGCCACATGAAGAGCCCGAAATGCTCACGTGTTCAAGTGCTTGGATCCCTTGGGCTGGCTGATGTGCTGACGTCTTCGAGGGAGAGTGGCCACAGGAAGATCCAGAAATGCTCAGGTGGATAAGGGCTTGGGACCATCAGGCCAGCCAGAAGTGATGACGTCACAAGGGCTGGGGCCATGTATAGAGCCAGGTGAATGCATTCCAGGAAGGGAAGCTAGAGGTCACAAACGTCCCAAATTCCATGGGTTCATGCTCTGGAATTTAGGACATGGTACCTGTTCTCTGGGAAGGGCGTGCCCCATTATTAAGCAAAAAACTGGGAATAAGAGCTCAGGAAATTGTAAGTGAGCCTGGAGGGGCAGGCCTTTTCTCCCAGTAGTTAAAGGCTTTTCAGTGTCTAAACACTGCCTTTTCCCAGATTTCAAAACATCAGGCAGGACTGTCAGAGTCCCAGGTCAGTCCAGCGTGAGGTGCCCACATGTTGGGTACCATGCGGGGTCCCTGGCCTCATCGTCGCCGAGGGAGGTTTTAAAGGAGCGCTGGCAGCCGTCTGCTTGTAACCTTATCCAGCTGGGAAGAGTAAGTCTGTGAGCAGAAGTTGAGCTGGGGCTGTGGGTGTTAGGCCCTTAATCGAACTTCCACAGATTGGGAAGACACCCCGCTTCTTAGGAGCTCAGTAGAGAGCCTTGTGGGACATTGGTCAGGCGAACAATGGGGGTTAATGGCCGTAAACGCTCACGTGAACAAAGGTTGGGACGCTGTGACCAGCTTTTAGTGGTCATTTCATCAGTGGAGTTTGGAAAGCTGGACAGCCAGAAGTGCTCAGGAGGATCAGTGCTTAAGGTCCGGAGACCAGCTGGAAATGCTGACGTCATTGAAGGGAAAGGGCCAGGTGGATAGCCAGAAATGCTCAGGTGTTCAAGTGCTTGGCTCCCTGGGGCTGGCGGAAGTGATGACGTCATTGAGGGGGAGAGGCCACATGAAGAGCCGAAATGCTCAGGTGTTCAAGTTCTTTGGTCCCTAGGGCTGGCTGACGTGCTGACGTCTTCGAGGGGGAGTGGCCACAGGAAGATCCAGAAATGCTCAGGTGGATAAGGGCTTGGGACTCTCAGGCCAGCCAGAAGTGATGACGTCAAAAGGGGAGGGGCCATGTATAGAGCCAGGTGATGCATTCCAGGGAGGGAAGCTAGAGGTCACAAACGTCCCAAATTCCATGGGTTCATGCTCTGGAATTTAGGACATGGTACCTGTTCTCTGGGAAGGGCTTGCCCCATTATTAAGCAAAAAACTGGGAATTAGGGCTCAGGAAACTATAAGTGAGCCTGGAGGGGCAGACCTTTTCTCCCAGTAGTTAAAGTCTTTTCAGGGTCTAAACACTGCCTTTTCCCAGATTTCAAAACCTCAGGCAGGACTGTCAGAGTCCCAGGTCAGTCCAGTGTGAGGTGCCCACATGTTGGGTACCATGCGGGGTCCCTGGCCTCATCGTCGCCGAGGGAGGTTTTAAAGGAGCGCTGGCACCGGCCTGCTTGTAACCCTATCCAGCTGGGAAGAGTAAGTCTGTGAGCAGAAGTTGAGCTGGGGCTGTGGGTGTTAGGCCCTTAAGCAAACTTCCAGAGATTGGGAAGACACCCCGCTTCTTAGGAGCTCAGTAGAGAGCCTTGTGGGTCATTGGTCAGGCGAACAATGGGGGTTAATCGCCGAAAACGCACACGTGAACAAAGGTTGGGACGCTGTGACCAACTTTTAGTGGTCATTTCATCAGTGGAGTTTGGAAAGCTGGACAGCCAGAAGTGCTCAGGAGGATCAGTGCTTAAGGTCCGGAGACCAGCAGGAAATGCTGATGTCATTGAAGCGAAAGGGCCACGTGGATAGCCATAAATGCTCAGGTGTTCAAGTGCTTGGCTCCCTGGGGCTGGCGGAAGTGATGATGTCATTGAGGGGGAGAGGCCACATGAAGAGCCCGAAATGCTCACGTGTTCAAGTGCTTGGGTCCCTTGGGCTGGCTGAAGTGCTGACGTTTTCGAGGGGGAGTGGCCACAGGAAGATCCAGAAATGCTCAGGTGGATAAGGTCTTGGGACTCTCAGGCCAGCCAGAAGTGATGACGTCAAAAGGGGAGGGGCCATGTATAGAGCCAGGTGATGCATTCCAGGGAAGGAAGCTAGAGGTCACAAACGTCCCAAATTCCATGGGTTCATGCTCTGGAAATTAGGACATGGTACCTGTTCTCTGGGAAGGGCGTGCCCCATTATTAAGCAAAAAACTGGGAATAAGGGCTCGGGAAACTGTAAGTGATCCTGGAAGGGCAGGCCTTTTCTCCCAGTAGTTAAAGTCTTTTCAGGGTCTAAACACTGCCTTTTCCCAGATTTCAAAACCTCAGGCAGGACTGTCAGAGTCCCAGGTCAGTCCAGTGTGAGGTGCCCACATGTTGGGTACCATGCGGGGTCCCTGGCCTCATCGTCGCCGAGGGAGGTTTTAAAGGAGCGCTGGCAGCCGCCTGCTTGTAACCCTATCCAGCTGGGAAGAGTAAGTCTGTGAGCAGAAGTTGAGCAGGGGCTGTGGGTGTTAGGCCCTTAAGCAAACTTCCAGAGATTGGGAAGACACCCCACTTCTTAGGAGCTCAGTAGAGAGCCTTGTGGGTCATTGGTCAGGCGAACAATGGGGGTTAATCGCCGAAAACGCACACGTGAACAAAGGTTGGGACGCTGTGACCAGCTTTTAGTGGTCATTTCATCAGTGGAGTTTGGAAAGCTGGACAGCCAGAAGTGCTCAGGAGGATCAGTGCTTAAGGTCCGGAGACCAGAAGGAAATGCTGACGTCATTTAAGCGAAAGGGCCACGTGGATAGCCAGAAATGCTCAGGTGTTCAAGTGCTTGGCTCCCTGGGGCTGGCGGAAGTGATGATGTCATTGAGGGGGAGAGGCCACATGAGGAGCCCGAAATGCTCACGTGTTCAAGTGCTTGGGTCCCTTGGGCTGGCTGAAGTGCTGACGTCTTCGAGGGGGAGTGGCCACAGGAAGATCCAGAAATGCTCAGGTGGATAAGGGCTTGGGACTCTCAGGCCAGCCAGAAGTAATGACGTCAAAAGGGGAGGGGCCATGTATAGAGCCAGGGGAATGCATTCCAGGGAGGGAAGCTAGAGGTCACAAATGTCCCAAATTCCATGGGTTCATGCTCTGGAATTTAGGAAATGGTACCTGTTCTCTGGGAAGGGCGTGCCCCATTATTAAGCAAAAAACTGGGAATAAGGGCTCGGGATACTGTAAGTGAGCCTGGAGGGGCAGGACTTTTCTCCCAGTAGTTAAAGACTTTTCAGGTCTAAACACTGCCTTTTCCCAGATTTCAAAACCTCAGGCAGGACTGTCAGAGTCCAAGGTCAGTCCAGTGTGAGGTGCCCACATGTTGGGTACCATGCGGGGTCCCTGGCCTCATCGGCGCCGAGGGAGGTTTTTAATGAGCGCTGGCAGCCGCCTGCTTGTTACCCTATCCAGCTGGGAAGAGTCAGTCTGTGAGCAGAAGTTGAGCTGGGGCTGTGGGTGTTAGGCCCTTAAGCGAACTTCCAGAGATTGGGAAGACACCCCGCTTCTTAGGAGCTCAGTAGAGAGCCTTGTGGGTCATTGGTCAGGCTAACAATGAGGGTTAATGGCCGAAAACGCTCACGTGAACAAAGGTTGGGACGCTGTGACCAGCTTTTAGTGGTCATTTCATCAGTGGAGTTTGGAAAGCTGGACAGCCAGAAGTGCTCAGGAGGATCAGTGCTTAAGGTCCGGAGACCAGCAGGAAATGCTGACGTCATTGAAGGGAAAGGGCCACGTGGATAGCCAGAAATGCTCAGGTGTTCAAGTGCTTTTCTCCCTGGGGCTGGCGGAGGTGATGATGTCATTGAGGGGGAGAGGCCACATGAAGAGCCGAAATGCTCAGGTGTTCAAGTGCTTGGGTCCCTTGGGCTGGCTGAAGTGCTGACGTCTTCGAGGGGGAGTGGCCACAGGAAGATCCAGAAATGCTCAGGTGGATAAGGGCTTGGGACTCTCAGGCCAGCCAGAAGTGATGACGTCAAAAGGGGAGGGGCCATGTATAGAGCCAGGTGAATGCATTCTAGGGAGGGAAGCTAGAGGTCACAAACGTCCCAAATTCCATGGGTTCATGCTCTGGAATTTAGGACATGGTACCTGTTCTCTGGGAAGGGCGTGCCCCATTATTAAGCAAAAAACTGGGAATAAGGTCTCGGGAAACTGTAAGTGAGCCTGGAGGGGCAGGCCTTTTCTCCCAGTAGTTAATGGCTTTTCAGGGTCTAAACACTGCCTTTTCCCAGATTTCAAAACCTCAGGCAGGACTGTCAGAGTCCCAGGTCAGTCCAGTGTGATGTGCCCACATGTTGGGTACCATGCCGGGTCCCTGGCCTGATCGTCGCCGAGGGAGGTTTTTAAGGAGCGCTGGCAGCCACCTGCTTGTAACCCTATCCAGCTGGAAAGAGTAAGTCTGTGAGCAGAAGTTGAGCTGGGGCTCTGGGTGTTATGCCCTTAAGCAAACTTCCAGAGAATGGGAAGACACCCCGCTTCTTAGGAGCTCAGTAGAGAGCCTTGTAGGTCATTGCTCAGGCGAACAATGGGTTTTAATGGCCGAAAACGCTCACGTGGACCAAGGTTGGGAGGCTGTGACCAGCTTTTAGTGGTCATTTCATCAGTGGAGTTTGGAAAGCTGGACAGCCAGAAGTGCTCAGGAGGATCAGTGCTTAAGGTCCGGAGACCAGCAGGAAATGCTGACGTCATTGAAGGGAAAGGGCCACGAGGAAAGCCAGAAATGCTCACGTATTCAAGTGCTTGGGTCCCTTGGGCTGGCTGAAGTGCTGACGTCTTCGAGGGGGAGTGGCCACAGGAAGATCCAGAAATGCTCAGGTGGATAAGGGCTTGGGACTCTCAGGCCAGCCAGAAGTGATGACGTCAAAAGGGGAGGGGCCATGTATAGAGCCAGGTGAATGCATTCCAGGGAGGGAAGCTAGAGGTCACAAACGTCCCAAATTCCATGGGTTCATGCTCTTGAATTTAGGACATGGTACCTGTTCTCTGGGAAGGGCGTGCCCCATTATTAAGCAAAAAACTGGGAATAAGGGCTCGGGAAACTGTAAGTGAGCCTGGAGGGGCAGGCCTTTTCTTCCAGTAGTTAAAGACTTTTCAGGTCTAAACACTGCCTTTTCCCAGATTTCAAAACCTCAGGCAGGACTGTCAGAGTCCCAGGTCAGTCCAGTGTGAGGTGCCCACATGTTGGGTACCATGCGGGGTCCCTGGCCTCATCGGCGCCGAGGGAGGTTTTTAATGAGCGCTGGCAGCCGCCTGCTTGTTACCCTATCCAGCTGGGAAGAGTCAGTCTGTGAGCAGAAGTTGAGCTGGGGCTGTGGGTGTTAGGCCCTTAAGCGAACTTCCAGAGATTGGGAAGACACCCCGATTCTTAGGAGCTCAGTAGAGAGCCTTGTGGGTCATTGGTCAGGCGAACAATGGGTGTTAATGGCCGAAAACGCTCATGTGAACAAAGGTTGGGACGCTGTGACCAGCTTTTAGTGGTCATTTCATCAGTGGAGTTTGGAAAGCTGGACAGCCAGAAGTGCTCAGGAGGATCAGTGCTTAAGGTCCGGAGACCAGCAGGAAATGCTGACGTCATTGAAGGGAAAGGGCCACGTGGATAGCCAGAAATGCTCAGGTGTTCAAGTGCTTGGCTCCCTGGGGCTGGCGGAATTGATGACGTCATTGAGGGGGAGAGGCCACATGAAGAGCCGAAATGCTCAGGTGTTCAATTGCTTGGGTCCCTTGGGCTGGCTGAAGTGCTGATGTCTTCGAGGGGGAGTGGCCACAGGAAGATCCAGAAATGCTCAGGTGGATAAGGGCTTGGGACACTCAGGCCAGCCAGAAGTGATGACGTCACAAGGGGTGGGGCCATGTATAGAGCCAGGTGATGCATTCCAGGGAGGGAAGCTAGAGGTCACAAACGTCCCAAATTCCATGGGTTCATGCTCTGGAATTTAGGACATGGTACCTGTTCTCTGGGAAGGGCGTGCCCCATTATTAAGCAAAAAACTGGGAATAAGGGCTCGGGAAACTCTAAGTGAGCCTGGAGGGACAGGTCTTTTCTCCCAGTAGTTAAAGGCTTTTCAGGGTCTAAACACTGCCTTTTCCCAGATTTCAAAACCTCAGTCAGGACTGTCAGAGTCCCAGGTCAGTCCAGTGTGAGGTGCCCACATGTTGGGTACCATGCCGGGTCCCTGGCCTGATCGTCGCCGAGGGAGGTTTTTAAGGAGCGCTGGCAGCCACCTGCTTGTAACCCTATCCAGCTGGGAAGAGTAAGTCTGTGAGCAGAAGTTGAGCTGGGGCTCTGGGTGTTATGCCCTTAAGCAAACTTCCAGAGAATGGGAAGACACCCCGCTTCTTAGGAGCTCAGTAGAGAGCCTTGTAGGTCATTGCTCAGGCGAACAATGGGTTTTAATGGCCGAAAACGCTCACGTGAACCAAGGTTGGGAGGCTGTGACCAGCTTTTAGTGGTCATTTCATCAGTGGAGTTTGGAAAGCTGGACAGCCAGAAGTGCTCAGGAGGATCAGTGCTTAAGGTCCGGAGACCAGCAGGAAATGCTGACGTCATTGAAGGGAAAGGGCCACGTGGAAAGCCAGAAATGCTCACGTATTCAAGTGCTTGGGTCCCTTGGGCTGGCTGAAGTGCTGACGTCTTCGAGGGGGAGTGGCCACAGGAAGATCCAGAAATGCTCAGGTGGATAAGGGCTTGGGACTCTCAGGCCAGCCAGAAGTGATGACGTCAAAAGGGGAGGGGCCATGTATAGAGCCAGGTGAATGCATTCCAGGGAGGGAAGCTAGAGGTCACAAACGTCCCAAATTCCATGGGTTCATGCTCTTGAATTTAGGACATGGTACCTGTTCTCTGGGAAGGGCGTGCCCCATTATTAAGCAAAAAACTGGGAATAAGGGCTCGGGAAACTGTAAGTGAGCCTGGAGGGGCAGGCCTTTTCTCCCAGTAGTTAAAGACTTTTCAGGTCTAAACACTGCCTTTTCCCAGATTTCAAAACCTCAGGCAGGACTGTCAGAGTCCCAGGTCAGTCCAGCGTGAGGTGCCCACATGTTGGGTACCATGCGGGGTCCCTGGCCTCATCGTCGCCGAGGGAGGTTTTTAAGGAACGCTGGCAGCCGCCTGCTTGTAACCCTATCCAGCTGGGAAGAGTCAGTCTGTGAGCAGAAGTTGAGCTGGGGCTGTGGGTGTTAGGCCCTTAAGCGAACTTCCAGAGATTGGGAAGACACCCCGCTTCTTAGGAGCTCAGTAGAGAGCCTTGTGGGTCATTGGTCAGGCGAACAATGGGGATTAATGGCCGAAAACGCTCACGTGAACAAAGGTTGGGACGCTGTGACCAGCTTTTAGTGGTCATTTCATCAGTGGAGTTTGGAAAGCTGGACAGCCAGAAGTGCTCAGGAGGATCAGTGCTTAAGGTCCGGAGACCAGCAGGAGATGCTGACGTCATTGAAGGGAAAGGGCCACGTGGAAAGCCAGAAATGATCAGGTGTTCAAGTGCTTGGGTCCCTTGGGCTGGCTGAAGTGCTGACGTCTTCGAGGGGGAGTGGCCACAGGAAGATCCAGAAATGCTCAGGTGGATAAGGGCTTGGGACTCTCAGGCCAGCCAGAAGTGATGACGTCAAAAGGGGAGGGGCCATGTATAGAGCCAGGTGAATGCATTCCAGGGAGGGAAGCTAGAGGTCACAAACGTCCCAAATTCCATGGGTTCATGCTCTGGAATTTAGGACATGGTACCTGTTCTCTGGGAAGGGCGTGCCCCATTATTAAGCAAAAAACTGGGAATAAGGGCTCGGGAAACTCTAAGTGAGCCTGGAGGGACAGGTCTTTTCTCCCAGTAGTTAAAGGCTTTTCAGGGTCTAAACACTGCCTTTTCCCAGATTTCAAAACCTCAGGCAGGATTGTCAGAGTCCCAAGTCAGTCCAGTGTGAGGTGCCCACATGTTGGGTACCATGCGGGGTCCCTGGCCTGATCGTCGCCGAGGGAGGTTTTTAAGGAGCGCTGGCAGCCACCTGCTTGTAACCCTATCCAGCTGGAAAGAGTAAGTCTGTGAGCAGAAGTTGAGCTGGGGCTGTGGGTGTTAGGCCCTTAAGCGAACTTCCAGAGATTGGGAAGACACCCCGCTTCTTAGGAGCTCAGTAGAGAGCCTTGTAGGTCATTGCTCAGGCGAACAATGGGGGTTAATGGCCGAAAACGCTCACGTGAACCAAGGTTGGGAGGCTGTGACCAGCTTTTAGTGGTCATTTCATCAGTGGAGTTTGGAAAGCTGGACAGCCAGAAGTGCTCAGGAGGATCAGTGCTTAAGGTCCGGAGACCAGCAGGAAATGCTGACGTCATTGAAGGGAAAGGGCCACGTGGAAAGCCAGAAATTCTCACGTGTTCACGTGCTTGGGTCCCTTGGGCTGGCTGAAGTGCTGACGTCTTCGAGGGGGAGTGGCCACAGGAAGATCCAGAAATGCTCAGGTGGATAAGGGCTTGGGACTCTCAGGCCAGCCAGAAGTGATGACGTCAAAAGGGGAGGGGCCATGTATAGAGCCAGGTGAATGCATTCCAGGGAGGGAAGCTAGAGGTCACAAACGTCCCAAATTCCATGGGTTCATGCTCTTGAATTTAGGACATGGTACCTGTTCTCTGGGAAGGGCGTGCCCCATTATTAAGCAAAAAACTGGGAATAAGGGCTCGGGAAACTGTAAGTGAGCCTGGAGGTGCAGGCCTTTTCTCCCAGTAGTTAAAGACTTTTCAGGGTCTAAACACTGCCTTTTCCCAGATTTCAAAACCTCAGGCAGGACTGTCAGAATCCCATGGCAGTCCAGCGTGAGGTGCCCACATGTTGGGTACCATGCGGGGTCCCTGGCCTCATCGTTGCCGAGGGAGGTTTTAAAGGAGCGCTGGCAGCCGCCTGCTTGTAACCCTATCCAGCAGGGAAGAGTAAGTCTGTGAGCAGAAGTTGAGCTGGGGCTGTGGCTGTTAGGCCCTTAAGCGAACTTCCAGAGATTGGGAAGACACCCCGATTCTTAGGAGCTCAGTAGAGAGCCTTGTGGGTCATTGGTCAGGCGAACAATGGGTGTTAATGGCCGAAAACGCTCACGTGAACAAAGGTTGGGACGCTGTGACCAGCTTTTAGTGGTCATTTCATCAGTGGAGTTTGGAAAGCTGGACAGCCAGAAGTGCTCAGGAGGATCAGTGCTTAAGGTCCGGAGACCAGCAGGAAATGCTGACGTCATTGAAGGGAAAGGGCCACGTGGATAGCCAGAAATGCTCAGGTGTTCAAGTGCTTGGCTCCCTGGGGCTGGCGGAAGTGATGACGTCATTGAGGGGGAGAGGCCACATGAAGAGCCGAAATGCTCAGGTGTTCAATTGCTTGGGTCCCTTGGGCTGGCTGAAGTGCTGACGTCTTCGAAGGGGAGTGGCCACAGGAAGATCCAGAAATGCTCAGGTGGATAAGGGCTTGGGACTCTCAGGACAGCCAGAAGTGATGACGTCACAAGGGCTGGGGCCATGTATAGAGCCAGGTGAATGCATTCCAGGAAGGGAAGGTAGAGGTCACAAACGTCCCAAATTCCATGGGTTCATGCTCTGGAATTTAGGACATGGTACCTGTTCTCTGGGAAGGGCGTGCCCCATTATTAAGCAAAAAACTGGGAATAAGAGCTCAGGAAATTGTAAGTGAGCCTGGAGGGGCAGGCCTTTTCTCCCAGTAGTTAAAGGCTTTTCAGGGTCTAAACACTGCCTTTTCCCAGATTTCAAAACCTCAGGCAGGACTGTCAGAATCCCATGGCAGTCCAGCGTGAGGTGCCCACATGTTGGGTACCATGCGGGGTCCCTGGCCTCATCGTTGCCGAGGGAGGTTTTAAAGGAGCGCTGGCAGCCGTCTGCTTGTAACCTTATCCAGCTGGGAAGAGTAAGTCTGTGAGCAGAAGTTGAGCTGGGGCTGTGGGTGTTAGGCCCTTAAGCGAATCTCCAGAGTTTGGGAAGACACCCCGCTTCTTAGGAGCTCAGTAGAGAGCCTTGTGGGTCATTGGTCAGGCGAACAATGGGGGTTAATGGCCGTAAACGCTCACGTGAACAAAGGTTGGGACGCTGTGACCAGCTTTTAGTGGTCATTTCATCAGTGGAGTTTGGAAAGCTGGACAGCCAGAAGTGCTCAGGAGGATCAGTGCTTAAGGTCCGGAGACCAGCTGGAAATGCTGACGTCATTGAAGGGAAAGGGCCAGGTGGATAGCCAGAAATGCTCAGGTGTTCAAGTGCTTGGCTCCCTGGGGCTGGCGGAAGTGATGACGTCATTGAGGGGGAGAGGCCACATGAAAAGCCGAAATGCTCAGGTGTTCAAGTTCTTTGGTCCCTAGGGCTGGGTGACGTGCTGACGTCTTCGAGGGGGAGTGGCCACAGGAAGATCCAGAAATGCTCAGGTGGATAAGGGCTTGGGACTCTCAGGCCAGCCAGAAGTGATGACGTCAAAAGGGGAGGGGCCATGTATAGAGCCAGGTGATGCATTCCAGGGAGGGAAGCTAGAGGTCACAAACGTCCCAAATTCCATGGGTTCATGCTCTGGAATTTAGGACATGGTACCTGTTCTCTGGGAAGGGCGTGCCCCATTATTAAGCAAAAAACTGGGAATTAGGGCTCAGGAAACTATAAGTGAGCCTGGAGGGGCAGACCTTTTCTCCCAGTAGTTAAAGTCTTTTCAGGGTCTAAACACTGCCTTTTCCCAGATTTCAAAACCTCAGGCAGGACTGTCAGAGTCCCAGGTCAGTCCAGTGTGAGGTGCCCACATGTTGGGTACCATGCGGGGTCCCTGGCCTCATCGTCGCCGAGGGAGTTTTTAAAGGAGCGCTGGCAGCCGCCTGCTTGTAACCCTATCCAGCTGGGAAGAGTAAGTCTGTGAGCAGAAGTTGAGCTGGGGCTGTGGGTGTTAGGCCCTTAAGCGAACTTCCAGAGATTGGGAAGACACCCCGATTCTTAGGAGCTCAGTAGAGAGCCTTGTGGGTCATTGGTCAGGCGAACAATGGGTGTTAATGGCCGAAAACGCTCACGTGAACAAAGGTTGGGACGCTGTGACCAGCTTTTAGTGGTCATTTCATCAGTGGAGTTTGGAAAGCTGGACAGCCAGAAGTGCTCAGGAGGATCAGTGCTTAAGGTCCGGAGACCAGAAGGAAAAGCTGACGTCATTTAAGCGAAAGGGCCACGTGGATAGCCAGAAATGCTCAGGTGTTCAAGTGCTTGGCTCCCTGGGGCTGGCGGAAGTGATGATGTCATTGAGGGGGAGAGGCCACATGAGGATCCCGAAATGCTCACGTGTTCAAGTGCTTGGGTCCCTTGGGCTGGCTGAAGTGCTGACGTCTTCGAGGGGGAGTGGCCACAGGAAGATCCAGAAATGCTCAGGTGGATAAGGGCTTGGGACTCTCAGGCCAGCCAGAAGTAATGACGTCAAAAGGGGAGGGGCCATGTATAGAGCCAGGGGAATGCATTCCAGGGAGGGAAGCTAGAGGTCACAAACTTCCCAAATTCCATGGGTTCATGCTCTGGAATTTAGGAAATGGTACCTGTTCTCTGGGAAGGGCGTGCCCCATTATTAAGCAAAAAACTGGGAATAAGGGCTCGGGAAACTGTGAGTGAGCCTGGAGGGGCAGGCCTTATCTCCCAGTAGTTAAAGCCTTTTCAGTGTCTAAACACTGCCTTTTCCCAGATTTCAAAACCTCAGGCAGGACTGTCAGAGTCCCAGGTCAGTCCAGTGTGAGGTGCCCACATGTTGGGTACCATGCGGGGTCCCTGGCCTCATCGTCGCCAAGGGAGGTTTTAAAGGAGCGCTGGCAGCCGCCTGCTTGTAACCCTATCCAGCTGGGAAGAGTAAGTCTGTGAGCAGAAGTTGAGCTGGGGCTGTGGGTGTTAGGCCCTTAAGCGAACTTCCAGAGATTGGGAAGACACCCCGCTTCTTAGGAGCTCAGTAGAGAGCCTTGTGGGTCATTGGTCAGGCGAACAATGGGGGTTAATGGCCAAAAACGCTCAAGTGAACAAAGGTTGGGACGTTGTGACCAGCTTTTAGTGGTCATTTCATCAGTGGAATTTGGAAAGCTGGACAGACAGAAGTGCTCAGGAGGATCAGTGCTTAAGGTCCGGAGACCAGCAGGAAATGCTGATGTCATTGAAGGGAAAGGGCCACGTGGATAGCCAGAAATGCTCAGGTGTTCAAGTGCTTGGCTCCCTGGGGCTGGCGGAAGTGATGATGTCATTGAGGGGGAGAGGCCACATGAAGAGCCCGAAATGCTCAGGTGTTCAAGTGCTTGGGTCCCTTGGGCTGGGTGAAGATCTGATGTCTTCGAGGGGGAGTGGCCACAGGAAGATCCAGAAATGCTCAGGTGGATAAAGGCTTGGGACTCTCAGGCCAGCCAGAAGTGATGACGTCAAAAGTGGAGGGGCCATGTATAAAGCCAGGTGATGCATTCCAGGGAAGGAAGCTAGAGGTCACAAACGTCCCAAATTCCATGGTTTCATGCTCTGGAATTTAGGACATGGTAACAGTTCTCTGGGAAGGGCGTGCCCCATTATTAAGCAAAAAACTGGGAATAAGGGCTCGGGAAACTGTAAGTGATCCTGGAGGGGCAGGCCTTTTCTCCCAGTAGTTAAAGTCTTTTCAGGGTCTAAACACTGCCTTTTCCCAGATTTCAAAACCTCAGGCAGGACTGTCAGAGTCCCAGGTCAGTCCAGTGTGAGGTGCCCACATGTTGGGGACCATGCGGGGTCCCTGGCCTCATCGTCGCCGAGGGAGGTTTTACAGGAGTGCTGGCAGCCGCCTGCTTGTAACCCTATCCAGCTGGGAAGAGTAAGTCTGTGAGCAGAAGTTGAGCTTGGGCTGTGGGTGTTAGGCCCTTAAGCAAACTTCCAGAGATTGGGAAGACACCCCGCTTCTTAGGAGCTCAGTAGAGAGCCTTGTGGGTCATTGGTCAGGCGAACAATGGGGGTTAATCGCCGAAAACGCACACGTGAACAAAGGTTGGGACGCTGTGACCAGCTTTTAGTGGTCATTTCATCACTGGAGTTTGGAAAGCTGGACAGCCAGAAGTGCTCAGGAGGATCAGTGCTTAAGGTCCGGAGACCAGAAGGAAATGCTGACGTCATTTAAGCGAAAGGGCCACGTGGATAGCCATAAATGCTCAGGTGTTCAAGTGCTTGGCTCCCTGGGGCTGGCGGAAGTGATGATGTCATTGAGGGGGAGAGGCCACATGAAGAGCCCGAAATGCTCACGTGTTCAA
This sequence comes from Plecotus auritus, assembly GCF_963455305.1. Taxonomy (NCBI): domain Eukaryota; kingdom Metazoa; phylum Chordata; class Mammalia; order Chiroptera; family Vespertilionidae; genus Plecotus; species Plecotus auritus. Next base: position 110,041,193 of record NC_137771.1, read on the forward strand.
GTGCTTGGATCCCTTGGGCTGGCTGATGTGCTGACGTCTTCGAGGGAGAGTGGCCACAGGAAGATCCAGAAATGCTCAGGTGGATAAGGGCTTGGGACCATCAGGCCAGCCAGAAGTGATGACGTCACAAGGGCTGGGGCCATGTATAGAGCCAGGTGAATGCATTCCAGGAAGGGAAGCTAGAGGTCACAAACGTCCCAAATTCCATGGGTTCATGCTCTGGAATTTAGGACATGGTACCTGTTCTCTGGGAAGGGCGTGCCCCATTATTAAGCAAAAAACTGGGAATAAGAGCTCAGGAAATTGTAAGTGAGCCTGGAGGGGCAGGCCTTTTCTCCCAGTAGTTAAAGGCTTTTCAGTGTCTAAACACTGCCTTTTCCCAGATTTCAAAACATCAGGCAGGACTGTCAGAGTCCCAGGTCAGTCCAGCGTGAGGTGCCCACATGTTGGGTACCATGCGGGGTCCCTGGCCTCATCGTCGCCGAGGGAGGTTTTAAAGGAGCGCTGGCAGCCGTCTGCTTGTAACCTTATCCAGCTGGGAAGAGTAAGTCTGTGAGCAGAAGTTGAGCTGGGGCTGTGGGTGTTAGGCCCTTAAGCGAATCTCCAGAGTTTGGGAAGACACCCCGCTTCTTAGGAGCTCAGTAGAGAGCCTTGTGGGACATTGGTCAGGCGAACAATGGGGGTTAATGGCCGTAAACGCTCACGTGAACAAAGGTTGGGACGCTGTGACCAGCTTTTAGTGGTCATTTCATCAGTGGAGTTTGGAAAGCTGGACAGCCAGAAGTGCTCAGGAGGATCAGTGCTTAAGGTCCGGAGACCAGCTGGAAATGCTGACGTCATTGAAGGGAAAGGGCCAGGTGGATAGCCAGAAATGCTCAGGTGTTCAAGTGCTTGGCTCCCTGGGGCTGGCGGAAGTGATGACGTCATTGAGGGGGAGAGGCCACATGAAGAGCCGAAATGCTCAGGTGTTCAAGTTCTTTGGTCCCTAGGGCTGGCTGACGTGCTGACGTCTTCGAGGGGGAGTGGCCACAGGAAGATCCAGAAATGCTCAGGTGGATAAGGGCTTGGGACTCTCAGGCCAGCCAGAAGTGATGACGTCAAAAGGGGAGGGGCCATGTATAGAGCCAGGTGATGCATTCCAGGGAGGGAAGCTAGAGGTCACAAACGTCCCAAATTCCATGGGTTCATGCTCTGGAATTTAGGACATGGTACCTGTTCTCTGGGAAGGGCGTGCCCCATTATTAAGCAAAAAACTGGGAATTAGGGCTCAGGAAACTATAAGTGAGCCTGGAGGGGCAGACCTTTTCTCCCAGTAGTTAAAGTCTTTTCAGGGTCTAAACACTGCCTTTTCCCAGATTTCAAAACCTCAGGCAGGACTGTCAGAGTCCCAGGTCAGTCCAGTGTGAGGTGCCCACATGTTGGGTACCATGCGGGGTCCCTGGCCTCATCGTCGCCGAGGGAGGTTTTAAAGGAGCGCTGGCACCGGCCTGCTTGTAACCCTATCCAGCTGGGAAGAGTAAGTCTGTGAGCAGAAGTTGAGCTGGGGCTGTGGGTGTTAGGCCCTTAAGCAAACTTCCAGAGATTGGGAAGACACCCCGCTTCTTAGGAGCTCAGTAGAGAGCCTTGTGGGTCATTGGTCAGGCGAACAATGGGGGTTAATCGCCGAAAACGCACACGTGAACAAAGGTTGGGACGCTGTGACCAACTTTTAGTGGTCATTTCATCAGTGGAGTTTGGAAAGCTGGACAGCCAGAAGTGCTCAGGAGGATCAGTGCTTAAGGTCCGGAGACCAGCAGGAAATGCTGATGTCATTGAAGCGAAAGGGCCACGTGGATAGCCATAAATGCTCAGGTGTTCAAGTGCTTGGCTCCCTGGGGCTGGCGGAAGTGATGATGTCATTGAGGGGGAGAGGCCACATGAAGAGCCCGAAATGCTCACGTGTTCAAGTGCTTGGGTCCCTTGGGCTGGCTGAAGTGCTGACGTTTTCGAGGGGGAGTGGCCACAGGAAGATCCAGAAATGCTCAGGTGGATAAGGTCTTGGGACTCTCAGGCCAGCCAGAAGTGATGACGTCAAAAGGGGAGGGGCCATGTATAGAGCCAGGTGATGCATTCCAGGGAAGGAAGCTAGAGGTCACAAACGTCCCAAATTCCATGGGTTCATGCTCTGGAAATTAGGACATGGTACCTGTTCTCTGGGAAGGGCGTGCCCCATTATTAAGCAAAAAACTGGGAATAAGGGCTCGGGAAACTGTAAGTGATCCTGGAGGGGCAGGCCTTTTCTCCCAGTAGTTAAAGTCTTTTCAGGGTCTAAACACTGCCTTTTCCCAGATTTCAAAACCTCAGGCAGGACTGTCAGAGTCCCAGGTCAGTCCAGTGTGAGGTGCCCACATGTTGGGTACCATGCGGGGTCCCTGGCCTCATCGTCGCCGAGGGAGGTTTTAAAGGAGCGCTGGCAGCCGCCTGCTTGTAACCCTATCCAGCTGGGAAGAGTAAGTCTGTGAGCAGAAGTTGAGCAGGGGCTGTGGGTGTTAGGCCCTTAAGCAAACTTCCAGAGATTGGGAAGACACCCCACTTCTTAGGAGCTCAGTAGAGAGCCTTGTGGGTCATTGGTCAGGCGAACAATGGGGGTTAATCGCCGAAAACGCACACGTGAACAAAGGTTGGGACGCTGTGACCAGCTTTTAGTGGTCATTTCATCAGTGGAGTTTGGAAAGCTGGACAGCCAGAAGTGCTCAGGAGGATCAGTGCTTAAGGTCCGGAGACCAGAAGGAAATGCTGACGTCATTTAAGCGAAAGGGCCACGTGGATAGCCAGAAATGCTCAGGTGTTCAAGTGCTTGGCTCCCTGGGGCTGGCGGAATTGATGATGTCATTGAGGGGGAGAGGCCACATGAGGAGCCCGAAATGCTCACGTGTTCAAGTGCTTGGGTCCCTTGGGCTGGCTGAAGTGCTGACGTCTTCGAGGGGGAGTGGCCACAGGAAGATCCAGAAATGCTCAGGTGGATAAGGGCTTGGGACTCTCAGGCCAGCCAGAAGTAATGACGTCAAAAGGGGAGGGGCCATGTATAGAGCCAGGGGAATGCATTCCAGGGAGGGAAGCTAGAGGTCACAAATGTCCCAAATTCCATGGGTTCATGCTCTGGAATTTAGGAAATGGTACCTGTTCTCTGGGAAGGGCGTGCCCCATTATTAAGCAAAAAACTGGGAATAAGGGCTCGGGAAACTGTGAGTGAGCCTGGAGGGGCAGGCCTTATCTCCCAGTAGTTAAAGCCTTTTCAGTGTCTAAACACTGCCTTTTCCCAGATTTCAAAACCTCAGGCAGGACTGTCAGAGTCCCAGGTCAGTCCAGTGTGAGGTGCCCACATGTTGGGTACCATGCGGGGTCCCTGGCCTCATTGTCGCCGAGGGAGGTTTTAAAGGAGCGCTGGCAGCCGCCTGCTTGTAACCCTATCCAGTTGGGAAGAGTAAGTCTGTGAGCAGAAGTTGAGCTGGGGCTGTGGGTGTTAGGCCCTTAAGCGAACTTCCAGAGATTGGGAAGACACCCCGCTTCTTTGGAGCTCAGTAGAGAGCCTTGTGGGTTATTGGTCAGGCGAACAATGGGGGTTAATGGCCAAAAACGCTCACGTGAACAAAGGTTGGGACGCTGTGACCAGCTTTTAGTGGTCATTTCATCAGTGGAGTTTGGAAAGCTGGACAGCCAGAAGTGCTCAGGAGGATCAGTGCTTAAGGTCCAGAGACCAGCAGGAAATGCTGACGTCATTGAAGGGAAAGGGCCACGTGGTTAGCCAGAAATGCTCAGGTGTTCAAGTGCTTGGCTCCCTGGGGCTGGCGGAAGTGATGATGTCATTGAGGGGGAGAGGCCACATGAAGAGCCCGAAATGCTCAGGTGTTCAAGTGCTTGGGTCCCTTGGGCTGGGTGAAGATCTGATGTCTTCGAGGGGGAGTGGCCACAGGAAGATCCAGAAATGCTCAGGTGGATAAAGGCTTGGGACTCTCAGGCCAGCCAGAAGTGATGACGTCAAAAGTGGAGGGGCCATGTATAAAGCCAGGTGATGCATTCCAGGGAAGGAAGCTAGAGGTCACAAACGTCCCAAATTCCATGGGTTCATGCTCTGGAATTTAGGACATGGTAACAGTTCTCTGGGAAGGGCGTGCCCCATTATTAAGCAAAAAACTGGGAATAAGGGCTCGGGAAACTGTAAGTGATCCTGGAGGGGCAGGCCTTTTCTCCCAATAGTTAAAGTCTTTTCAGGGTCTAAACACTGCCTTTTCCCAGATTTCAAAACCTCAGGCAGGACTGTCAGAGTCCCAGGTCAGTCCAGTGTGAGGTGCCCACATGTTGGGTACCATGCGGGGTCCCTGGCCTCATCGTCGCCGAGGGAGGTTTTAAAGGAGCGCTGGCAGCCGCCTGCTTGTAACCCTATCCAGCTGGGAAGAGTAAGTCTGTGAGCAGAAGTTGAGCTGGGGCTGTGGGTGTTAGGCCCTTAAGCGAACTTCCATAGATTGGGAAGACACCACGCTTCTTAGGAGCTCAGTAGAGAGCCTTGTGGGTCATTGGTCAGGCGAACAATGAGGGTTAATGGCCGAAAACGCTCACGTGAACAAAGGTTGGGACGCTGTGACCAGCTTTTAGTGGTCATTTCATCAGTGGAGTTTGGAAAGCTGGACAGCCAGAAGTGCTCAGGAGGATCAGTGCTTAAGGTCCGGAGACCAGCAGGAAATGCTGACGTCATTGAAGGGAAAGGGCCACGTGGATAGCCAGAAATGCTCAGGTGTTCAAGTGCTTGGCTCCCTGGGGCTGGCGGAATTGATGACGTCATTGAGGGGGAGAGGCCACAAGAAGAGCCCGAAATGCTCAGGTGTTCAAGTGCTTGGGTCCCTTGGGCTGGGTGAAGATCTGATGTCTTCGAGGGGGAGTGGCCACAGGAAGATCCAGAAATGCTCAGGTGGATAAAGGCTTGGGACTCTCAGGCCAGCCAGAAGTGATGACGTCAAAAGGGGAGGGGCCATGTATAGAGCCAGGTGATGCATTCCAGGGAAGGAAGCTAGAGGTCACAAACGTCCCAAATTCCATGGGTTCATGCTCTGGAATTTAGGACATGGTAACAGTTCTCTGGGAAGGGCGTGCCCCATTATTAAGCAAAAAACTGGGAATAAGGGCTCGGGAAACTGTAAGTGATCCTGGAGGGGCAGGCCTTTTCTCCCAGTAGTTAAAGTCTTTTCAGGGTCTAAACACTGCCTTTTCCCAGATTTCAAAACCTCAGGCAGGACTGTCAGAGTCCCAGGTCAGTCCAGTGTGAGGTGCCCACATGTTGGGTACCATGCGGGGTCCCTGGCCTCATCGTCGCCGAGGGAGGTTTTAAAGGAGCGCTGGCAGCCGCCTGCTTGTAACCCTATCCAGCTGGGAAGAGTAAGTCTGTGAGCAGAAGTTGAGCTGGGGCTGTGGGTGTTAGGCCCTTAAGCAAACTTCCAGAGATTGGGAAGACACCCCGCTTCTTAGGAGCTCAGTAGAGAGCCTTGTGGGTCATTGGTCAGGCGAACAATGGGGGTTAATCGCCGAAAACGCACACGTGAACAAAGGTTGGGACGCTGTGACCAGCTTTTAGTGGTCATTTCATCAGTGGAGTTTGGAAAGCTGGACAGCCAGAAGTGCTCAGGAGGATCAGTGCTTAAGGTCCGGAGACCAGAAGGAAATGCTGACGTCATTTAAGCGAAAGGGCCACGTGGATAGCCATAAATGCTCAGGTGTTCAAGTGCTTGGCTCCCTGGGGCTGGCAGAAGTGATGATGTCATTGAGGGGGAGAGGCCACATGAAGAGCCCGAAATGCTCACGTGTTCAAGTGCTTGGATCCCTTGGGCTGGCTGAAGTGCTGACGTCTTCGAGGGGGAGTGGCCACAGGAAGATCCAGAAATGCTCAGGTGGATAAGGGCTTGGGACTCTCAGGCCACCCAAAAGTGATGCATCAAAAGGGGAGGGGCCATGTATAGAGCCAGGTGAATCAATTCCAGGGAGGGAAGCTAGAGGTCACAAACATCCCAAATTCCATGGGTTCATGCTCTGGAATTTAGGACATGGTACCTGTTCTCTGGGAAGGGCGTGCCACATTATTAAGCAAAAAACTGGGAATAAGGGCTCGGGAAACTGTAAGTGAGCCTGGAGGGGCAGGCCTTTTCTCCCAGTAGTTAAAGTCTTTTCAGGGTCTAAACACTGCCTTTTCCCAGATTTCAAAACCTCAGGCAGGACTGTCAGAGTCCCAGGTCAGTCCAGTGTGAGGTGCCCACATGTTGGGTACCATGCGGGGTCCCTGGCCTCATCGTCGCCGAGGGAGGTTTTAAAGGAGCGCTGGCAGCCGCCTGCTTGTAACCCTATCCAGCTGGGAAGAGTAAGTCTGTGAGCAGAAGTTGAGCTGGGGCTGTGGGTGTTAGGCCCTTAAGAGAACTTCCAGAGATTGGGAAGACACCCCGCTTCTTAGGAGCTCAGTAGAGAGCCTTGTGGGTCATTGGTCAGGCGAACAATGGGGGTTAATGGCCGTAAACGCTCACGTGAACAAAGGTTGGGACGCTGTGACCAACTTTTAGTGGTCATTTCATCAGTGGAGTTTGGAAAGCTGGACAGCCAGAAGTGCTCAGGAGGATCAGTGCTTAAGGTCCGGAGACCAGCAGGAAATGCTGATGTCATTGAAGCGAAAGGGCCACGTGGATAGCCATAAATGCTCAGGTGTTCAAGTGCTTGGCTCCCTGGGGCTGGCGGAAGTGATGATGTCATTGAGGGGGAGAGGCCACATGAAGAGCCCGAAATGCTCACGTGTTCAAGTGCTTGGGTCCCTTGGGCTGGCTGAAGTGCTGACGTTTTCGAGGGGGAGTGGCCACAGGAAGATCCAGAAATGCTCAGGTGGATAAGGTCTTGGGACTCTCAGGCCAGCCAGAAGTGATGACGTCAAAAGGGGAGGGGCCATGTATAGAGCCAGGTGATGCATTCCAGGGAAGGAAGCTAGAGGTCACAAACGTCCCAAATTCCATGGGTTCATGCTCTGGAAATTAGGACATGGTACCTGTTCTCTGGGAAGGGCGTGCCCCATTATTAAGCAAAAAACTGGGAATAAGGGCTCGGGAAACTGTAAGTGATCCTGGAGGGGCAGGCCTTTTCTCCCAGTAGTTAAAGTCTTTTCAGGGTCTAAACACTGCCTTTTCCCAGATTTCAAAACCTCAGGCAGGACTGTCAGAGTCCCAGGTCAGTCCAGTGTGAGGTGCCCACATGTTGGGTACCATGCGGGGTCCCTGGCCTCATCGTCGCCGAGGGAGGTTTTAAAGGAGCGCTGGCAGCCGCCTGCTTGTAACCCTATCCAGCTGGGAAGAGTAAGTCTGTGAGCAGAAGTTGAGCAGGGGCTGTGGGTGTTAGGCCCTTAAGCAAACTTCCAGAGATTGGGAAGACACCCCACTTCTTAGGAGCTCAGTAGAGAGCCTTGTGGGTCATTGGTCAGGCGAACAATGGGGGTTAATCGCCGAAAACGCACACGTGAACAAAGGTTGGGACGCTGTGACCAGCTTTTAGTGGTCATTTCATCAGTGGAGTTTGGAAAGCTGGACAGCCAGAAGTGCTCAGGAGGATCAGTGCTTAAGGTCCGGAGACCAGAAGGAAATGCTGACGTCATTTAAGCGAAAGGGCCACGTGGATAGCCAGAAATGCTCAGGTGTTCAAGTGCTTGGCTCCCTGGGGCTGGCGGAAGTGATGATGTCATTGAGGGGGAGAGGCCACATGAGGAGCCCGAAATGCTCACGTGTTCAAGTGCTTGGGTCCCTTGGGCTGGGTGAAGATCTGATGTCTTCGAGGGGGAGTGGCCACAGGAAGATCCAGAAATGCTCAGGTGGATAAAGGCTTGGGACTCTCAGGCCAGCCAGAAGTGATGACGTCAAAAGTGGAGGGGCCATGTATAAAGCCAGGTGATGCATTCCAGGGAAGGAAGCTAGAGGTCACAAACGTCCCAAATTCCATGGGTTCATGCTCTGGAATTTAGGACATGGTAACAGTTCTCTGGGAAGGGCGTGCCCCATTATTAAGCAAAAAACTGGGAATAAGGGCTCGGGAAACTGTAAGTGATCCTGGAGGGGCAGGCCTTTTCTCCCAATAGTTAAAGTCTTTTCAGGGTCTAAACACTGCCTTTTCCCAGATTTCAAAACCTCAGGCAGGACTGTCAGAGTCCCAGGTCAGTCCAGTGTGAGGTGCCCACATGTTGGGTACCATGCGGGGTCCCTGGCCTCATCGTCGCCGAGGGAGGTTTTAAAGGAGCGCTGGCAGCCGCCTGCTTGTAACCCTATCCAGCTGGGAAGAGTAAGTCTGTGAGCAGAAGTTGAGCTGGGGCTGTGGGTGTTAGGCCCTTAAGCGAACTTCCATAGATTGGGAAGACACCCCGCTTCTTAGGAGCTCAGTAGAGAGCCTTGTGGGTCATTGGTCAGGCGAACAATGAGGGTTAATGGCCGAAAACGCTCACGTGAACAAAGGTTGGGACGCTGTGACCAGCTTTTAGTGGTCATTTCATCAGTGGAGTTTGGAAAGCTGGACAGCCAGAAGTGCTCAGGAGGATCAGTGCTTAAGGTCCGGAGACCAGCAGGAAATGCTGACGTCATTGAAGGGAAAGGGCCACGTGGATAGCCAGAAATGCTCAGGTGTTCAAGTGCTTGGCTCCCTGGGGCTGGCGGAATTGATGACGTCATTGAGGGGGAGAGGCCACAAGAAGAGCCCGAAATACTCAGGTGTTCAAGTGCTTGGGTCCCTTGGGCTGGGTGAAGATCTGATGTCTTCGAGGGGGAGTGGCCACAGAAAGATCCAGAAATGCTCAGGTGGATAAAGGCTTGGGACTCTCAGGCCAGCCAGAAGTGATGACGTCAAAAGGGGAGGGGCCATGTATAGAGCCAGGTGATGCATTCCAGGGAAGGAAGCTAGAGGTCACAAACGTCCCAAATTCCATGGGTTCATGCTCTGGAATTTAGGACATGGTAACAGTTCTCTGGGAAGGGCGTGCCCCATTATTAAGCAAAAAACTGGGAATAAGGGCTCGGGAAACTGTAAGTGATCCTGGAGGGGCAGGCCTTTTCTCCCAGTAGTTAAAGTCTTTTCAGGGTCTAAACACTGCCTTTTCCCAGATTTCAAAACCTCAGGCAGGACTGTCAGAGTCCCAGGTCAGTCCAGTGTGAGGTGCCCACATGTTGGGTACCATGCGGGGTCCCTGGCCTCATCGTCGCCGAGGGAGGTTTTAAAGGAGCGCTGGCAGCCGCCTGCTTGTAACCCTATCCAGCTGGGAAGAGTAAGTCTGTGAGCAGAAGTTGAGCTGGGGCTGTGGGTGTTAGGCCCTTAAGCAAACTTCCAGAGATTGGGAAGACACCCCGCTTCTTAGGAGCTCAGTAGAGAGCCTTGTGGGTCATTGGTCAGGCGAACAATGGGGGTTAATCGCCGAAAACGCACACGTGAACAAAGGTTGGGACGCTGTGACCAGCTTTTAGTGGTCATTTCATCAGTGGAGTTTGGAAAGCTGGACAGCCAGAAGTGCTCAGGAGGATCAGTGCTTAAGGTCCGGAGACCAGAAGGAAATGCTGACGTCATTTAAGCGAAAGGGCCACGTGGATAGCCATAAATGCTCAGGTGTTCAAGTGCTTGGCTCCCTGGGGCTGGCAGAAGTGATGATGTCATTGAGGGGGAGAGGCCACATGAAGAGCCCGAAATGCTCACGTGTTCAAGTGCTTGGATCCCTTGGGCTGGCTGAAGTGCTGACGTCTTCGAGGGGGAGTGGCCACAGGAAGATCCAGAAATGCTCAGGTGGATAAGGGCTTGGGACTCTCAGGCCACCCAGAAGTGATGCATCAAAAGGGGAGGGGCCATGTATAGAGCCAGGTGAATCCATTCCAGGGAGGGAAGCTAGAGGTCACAAACATCCCAAATTCCATGGGTTCATGCTCTGGAATTTAGGACATGGTACCTGTTCTCTGGGAAGGGCGTGCCACATTATTAAGCAAAAAACTGGGAATAAGGGCTCGGGAAACTGTAAGTGAGCCTGGAGGGGCAGGCCTTTTCTCCCAGTAGTTAAAGGCTTTTCAGGGTCTAAACACTGCCTTTTCCCAGATTTCAAAACCTCAGGCAGGACTGTCAGAGTCCCAGGTCAGTCCAGTGTGAGGTGCCCACATGTTGGGTACCATGCGGGGTCCCTGGCCTCATCGTCGCCGAGGGAGGTTTTAAAGGAGCGCTGGCAGCCGCCTGCTTGTAACCCTATCCAGCTGGGAAGAGTAAGTCTGTGAGCAGAAGTTGAGCTGGGGCTGTGGGTGTTAGGCCCTTAAGAGAACTTCCAGAGATTGGGAAGACACCCCGCTTCTTAGGAGCACAGTAGAGAGCCTTGTGGGTCATTGGTCAGGCGAACAATGGGGGTTAATGGCCGAAAACGCTCATGTGAACAAAGGTTGGGACGCTGTGACCAGCTTTTAGTGGTCATTTCATCAGTGGAGTTTGGAAAGCTGCTCAGCCAGAAGTGCTCAGGAGGATCAGTGCTTAAGGTCCGGAGACCAGCAGGAAATGCTGATGTCATTGAAGGGAAAGGGCCACGTGGATAGCCAGAAATGCTCAGGTGTTCAAGTGCTTGGCTCCCTGGGGCTGGCGGAAGTGATGACGTAATTGAGGGGGAGAGGCCACAAGAAGAGCCCGAAATGCTCACGTGTTCAAGTGCTTGGGTCCCTTGTGCTGGCTGAAGTGCTGACGTCTTCGAGGGGAAGTGGCCACAGGAAGATCCAGAAATGCTCAGGTGGATAAGGGCTTGGGACTCTCAGGCCAGCCAGAAGTGATGACATCAAAAGGGGAGGGGCCATGTATAGAGCCAGGTGAATGCATTCCAGGGAGGGAAGCTAGAGGTCACAAACGTCCCAAATTCCATGGGTTCATGCTCTGGAATTTAGGACATGGTACCTGTTCTCTGGGAAGGGCGTGCCCCATTATTAAGCAAAAAACTGGGAATAAGGGCTCGGGAAACTGTAAGTGAGCCTGGAGGGGCAGGCCTTTTCTCCCAGTAGTTAAAGGCTTTTCAGGGTCTAAACACTGCCTTTTCCCAGATTTCAAAACCTCAGGCAGGACTGTCAGAGTCCCAGGTCAGTCCACTGTGAGGTGCCCACATGTTGGGTACCATGCGGGGTCCCTGGCCTCATCGTCGCCGAGGGAGGTTTTAAAGGAGCGCTGGCAGCCGCCTGCTTGTAACCCTATCCAGCTGGGAAGAGTAAGTCTGTGAGCAGAAGTTGAGCTGGGGCTGTGGGTGTTAGGCCCTTAACCGAACTTCCAGAGATTGGGAAGACACCCCGCTTCTTAGGAGCTCAGTAGAGAGCCTTGTGGGTCATTGGTCAGGCGAACAATGGGGGTTAATGGCCGTAAACGCTCACGTGAACAAAGGTTGGGACGCTGTGACCAGCTTTTAGTGGTCATTTCATCACTGGAGTTTGGAAAGCTGGACAGCCAGAAGTGCTCAGGAGGATCAGTGCTTAAGGTCCGGAGACCAGCAGGAAATGCTGACGTCATTGAAGGGAAAGGGCCACGTGGATAGCCAGAAATGATCAGGTGTTCAAGTGCTTGGCTCCCTGGGGCTGGCGGAAGTGATGACGTCATTGAGGGGGAGAGAGCACATGAAGAGCCGAAATGCTCAGGTGTTCAAGTTCTTTGGTCCCTAGGGCTGGCTGACGTGCTGACGTCTTCGAGGGGGAGTGGCCACAAGAAGATCCAGAAATGCTCAGGTGGATAAGGGCTTGGGACTCTCAGGCCAGCCAGAAGTGATGACGTCAAAAGGGGAGGGGCCATGTATAGAGCCAGGTGATGCATTCCAGGGAGGGAAGCTAGAGGTCACAAACGTCCCAAATTCCATGGGTTCATGCTCTGGAATTTAGGACATGGTACCTGTTCTCTGGGAAGGGCGTGCCCCATTATTAAGCAAAAAACTGGGAATTAGGGCTCGGGAAACTGTAAGTGAGCCTGGAGGGGCAGACCTTTTCTCCCAGTAGTTAAAGTCTTTTCAGGGTCTAAACACTGCCTTTTCCCAGATTTCAAAACCTCAGGCAGGACTGTCAGAGTCCCAGGTCAGTCCAGTGTGAGGTGCCCACATGTTGGGTACCATGCGGGGTCCCTGGCCTCATTGTCGCCGAGGGAGGTTTTAAAGGAGCGCTGGCATACGCCTGCTTGTAACCCTATCCAGCTGGGAAGAGTAAGTCTGTGAGCAGAATTTGAGCTAGGGCTGTGGGTGTTAGGCCCTTAAGAGAACTTCCAGAGATTGGGAAGACACCCCGCTTCTTAGGAGCACAGTAGAGAGCCTTGTGGGTCATTGGTCAGGCGAACAATGGGGGTTAATGGCCGAAAACGCTCATGTGAACAAAGGTTGGGACGCTGTGACCAGCTTTTAGTGGTCATTTCATCAGTGGAGTTTGGAAAGCTGCTCAGCCAGAAGTGCTCAGGAGGATCAGTGCTTAAGGTCCGGAGACCAGCAGGAAATGCTGATGTCATTGAAGGGAAAGGGCCACGTGGATAGCCAGAAATGCTCAGGTGTTCAAGTGCTTGGCTCCCTGGGGCTGGCGGAAGTGATGACGTCATTGAGGGGGAGAGGCCACAAGAAGAGCCCGAAATGCTCACGTGTTCAAGTGCTTGGGTCCCTTGGGCTGGCTGAAGTGCTGACGTCTTCGAGGGGGAGTGGCCACAGGAAGATCCAGAAATGCTCAGGTGGATAAGGGCTTGGGACTCTCAGGCCAGCCAGAAGTGATGACGTCAAAAGGGGAGGGGCCATGTATAGAGCCAGGTGAATGCATTCCAGGGAGGGAAGCTAGAGGTCACAAATGTCCCAAATTCCATGGGTTCATGCTCTGGAATTTAGGACATGGTACCTGTTCTCTGGGAAGGGCGTGCCCCATTATTAAGCAAAAAACTGGGAATAAGGGCTCGGGAAACTGTAAGTGAGCCTGGAGGGGCAGGCCTTTTCTCCCAGTAGTTAAAGACTTTTCAGGTCTAAACACTGCCTTTTCCCAGATTTCAAAACCTCAGGCAGGACTGTCAGAGTCCCAGGTCAGTCCAGCGTGAGGTGCCCACATGTTGGGTACCATGCGGGGTCCCTGGCCTCATCGTCGCCGAGGGAGGTTTTTAAGGAGCGCTGGCAGCCGCCTGCTTGTAACCCTATCCAGCTGGGAAGAGTCAGTCTGTGAGCAGAAGTTGAGCTGGGGCTGTGGGTGTTAGGCCCTTAAGCGAACTTCCAGAGATTGGGAAGACACCCCGCTTCTTAGGAGCTCAGTAGAGAGCCTTGTGGGTCATTGGTCAGGCGAACAATGGGGATAAATGGCCGAAAACGCTCACGTGAACAAACGTTGGGACGCTGTGACCAGCTTTTAGTGGTCATTTCATCGGTGGAGTTTGGAAAGCTGGACAGCCAGAAGTGCTCAGGAGGATCAGTGCTTAAGGTCCGGAGACCAGCAGGAAATGCTGACGTCATTGAAGGGAAAGGGCCACGTGGAAAGCCAGAAATGCTCAGGTATTCAAGTGCTTGGCTCCCTGGGGCTGGCGGAAGTGATGACGTCATTGAGGGGGAGAGGCCACATGAAGAGCCCGAAATGCTCACGTGTTCAAGTGCTTGGGTCTCTTGGGCTGGCTGAAGTGCTGACGTCTTCGTGGGGTTGTGTCTACAGGAAGATCCAGAAATGCTCAGGTGGATAAGGGCTTGGGACTCTCAGGCCAGCCAGAAGTGATGACGTCAAAAGGGGAGGGGCCATGTATAGAGCCAGGTGAATGCATTCCAGGGAGGGAAGCTAGAGGTCACAAACGTCCCAAATTCCATGGGTTCATGCTCTGGAATTTAGGACATGGTACCTGTTCTCTGGGAAGGGCGTGCCCCATTATTAAGCAAAAAACTGGGAATAAGGGCTCGGGAAACTGTAAGTGAGCCTGGAGGGGCAGGCCTTTTCTCCCAGTAGTTAAAGACTTTTCAGGTCTAAACACTGCCTTTTCCCAGATTTCAAAACCTCAGGCAGGACTGTCAGAGTCCCAGGTCAGTCCAGCGTGAGGTGCCCACATGTTGGGTACCATGCGGGGTCCCTGGCCTCATCGTCGCCGAGGGAGGTTTTTAAGGAGCGCTGGCAGCCGCCTGCTTGTAACCCTATCCAGCTGGGAAGAGTCAGTCTGTGAGCAGAAGTTGAGCTGGGGCTGTGGGTGTTAGGCCCTTAAGCGAACTTCCAGAGATTGGGAAGACACCCCGCTTCTTAGGAGCTCAGTAGAGAGCCTTGTGGGTCATTGGTCAGGCGAACAATGGGGATAAATGGCCGAAAACGCTCACGTGAACAAACGTTGGGACGCTGTGACCAGCTTTTAGTGGTCATTTCATCGGTGGAGTTTGGAAAGCTGGACAGCCAGAAGTGCTCAGGAGGATCAGTGCTTAAGGTCCGGAGACCAGCAGGAAATGCTGACGTCATTGAAGGGAAAGGGCCACGTGGAAAGCCAGAAATGCTCAGGTATTCAAGTGCTTGGCTCCCTGGGGCTGGCGGAAGTGATGACGTCATTGAGGGGGAGAGGCCACATGAAGAGCCCGAAATGCTCACGTGTTCAAGTGCTTGGGTCTCTTGGGTGGCTGAAGTGCTGACGTCTTCGTGGGGGAGTGTCTACAGGAAGATCCAGAAATGCTCAGGTGGATAAGGGCTTGGGACTCTCAGGCCAGCCAGAAGTGATGACGTCAAAAGGGGAGGGGCCATGTATAGAGCCAGGTGAATGCATTCTAGGGAGGGAAGCTAGAGGTCACAAACGTCCCAAATTCCATGGGTTCATGCTCTGGAATTTAGGACATGGTACCTGTTCTCTGGGAAGGGCGTGCCCCATTATTAAGCAAAAAACTGGAAATAAGGTCTCGGGAAACTGTAAGTGAGCCTGGAGGGGCAGGCCTTTTCTCCCAGTAGTTAATGGCTTTTCAGGGTCTAAACACTGCCTTTTCCCAGATTTCAAAACCTCAGGCAGTACTGTCAGAGTCCCAGGTCAGTCCAGCGTGAGGTGCCCACATGTTGGGTACCATGCGGGGTCCCTGGCCTCATCGTCGCCGAGGAAGGTTTTTAAGGAGCGCTGGCAGCCGCCTGCTTGTAACCCTATCCAGCTGGGAAGAGTCAGTCTGTGAGCAGAAGTTGAGCTGGGGCTGTGGGTGTTAGGCCCTTAAGCGAACTTCCAGAGATTGGGAAGACACCCCGCTTCTTAGGAGCTCAGTAGAGAGCCTTGTGGGTCATTGGTCAGGCGAACAATGGGAATTAATGGCCGAAAACGCTCACGTGAACAAAGGTTGGGACGCTGTGACCAGCTTTTAGTGGTCATTTCATCAGTGGAGTTTGGAAAGCTGGACAGCCAGAAGTGCTCAGGAGGATCAGTGCTTAAGGTCCGGAGACCAGCAGGAAATGCTGACGTCATTGAAGGGAAAGGGCCACGTGGAAAGCCAGAAATGCTCAGGTGTTCAAGTGCTTGGCTCCCTGGGGCTGGCGGAAGTGATGACGTCATTGAGGGGGAGAGGCCACATGAAGAGCCCGAAATGCTCACGTGTTCAAGTGCTTGGGTCCCTTGGGCTGGCTGAAGTGCTGACGTCTTCGAGGGGGAGTGGCCACAGGAAGATCCAGAAATGCTCAGGTGGATAAGGGCTTGGGACTCTCAGGCCAGCCAGAAGTGATGACGTCAAAAGGGGAGGGGCCATGTATAGAGCCAGGTGAATGCATTCCAGGGAGGGAAGCTAGAGGTCACAAACGTCCCAAATTCCATGGGTTCATGCTCTGGAATTTAGGACATGGTACCTGTTCTCTGGGAAGGGCGTGCCCCATTATTAAGCAAAAAACTGGGAATAAGGGCTCGGGAAACTGTAAGTGAGCCTGGAGGGGCAGGCCTTTTCTCCCAGTAGTTAAAGACTTTTCAGGTCTAAACACTGCCTTTTCCCAGATTTCAAAACCTCAGGCAGGACTGTCAGAGTCCCAGGTCAGTCCAGTGTGAGGTGCCCACATGTTGGGTACCATGCAGGGTCCCTGGCCTCATCGTCGCCGAGGGAGGTTTTTAAGGAGCGCTGGCAGCCGCCTGCTTGTAACCCTATCCAGCTGGGAAGAGTCAGTCTGTGAGCAGAAGTTGAGCTGGGGCTGTGGGTGTTAGGCCCTTAAGCGAACTTCCAGAGATTGGGAAGACACCCCGCTTCTTAGGAGCTCAGTAGAGAGCCTTGTGGGTCATTGGTCAGGCGAACAATGGGGATTAATGGCCGAAAACGCTCACGTGAACAAAGGTTGGGACGCTGTGACCAGCTTTTAGTGGTCATTTCATCGGTGGAGTTTGGAAAGCTGGACAGCCAGAAGTGCTCAGGAGGATCAGTGCTTAAGGTCCGGAGACCAGCAGGAAATGCTGACGTCATTGAAGGGAAAGGGCCACGTGGAAAGCCAGAAATGCTCAGGTATTCAAGTGCTTGGCTCCCTGGGGCTCTCGGAAGTGATGACGTCATTGAGGGGGAGAGGCCACATGAAGAGCCCGAAATACTCACGTTTTCAAGTGCTTGGGTCTCTTGGGCTGGCTGAAGTGCTGACGTCTTCGTGGGGGAGTGCCTACAGGAAGATCCAGAAATGCTCAGGTGGATAAGGGCTTGGGACTCTCAGGCCAGCCAGAAGTGATGACGTCAAAAGGGGAGGGGCCATGTATAGAGCCAGGTGAATGCATTCTAGGGAGGGAAGCTAGAGGTCACAAACGTCCCAAATTCCATGGGTTCATGCTCTGGAATTTAGGACATGGTACCTGTTCTCTGGGAAGGGCGTGCCCCATTATTAAGCAAAAAACTGGGAATAAGGTCTCCGGAAACTGTAAGTGAGCCTGGAGGGGCAGGCCTTTTCTCCCAGTAGTTAATGGCTTTTCAGGGTCTAAACACTGCCTTTCCCAGATTTCAAAACCTCAGGCAGGACTGTCAGAGTCCCAGGTCAGTCCAGTGTGAGGTGCCCACATGTTGGGTACCATGCGGGGGTCCCTGGACTAATCGTCGCCGAGGGAGGTTTTAAAGGAGCGCTGGCAGCCGCCTGCTTGTAACCCTATCCAGCTGGGAAGAGTAAGTCTGTGAGCAGAAGTTGAGCTGGGGCTGTGGGTGTTAGGCCCTTAAGCGAACTTCCAGAGATTGGGAAGACACCCCGCTTCTTAGGAGCTCAGTAGAGAGCCTTGTAGGTCATTGCTCAGGCGAACAATGGGGGTTAATGGCCGAAAACGCTCACGTGAACCAAGGTTGGGAGGCTGTGACCAGCTTTTAGTGGTCATTTCATCAGTGGAGTTTGGAAAGCTGGACAGCCAGAAGTGCTCAGGAGGATCAGTGCTTAAGGTCCGGAGACCAGCAGGAAATGCTGACGTCATTGAAGGGAAAGGGCCACGTGGAAAGCCAGAAATGCTCACGAGTTCAAGTGCTTGGGTCCCTTGGGCTGGCTGAAGTGCTGACGTCTTCGAGGGGGAGTGGCCACAGGAAGATCCAGAAATGCTCAGGTGGATAAGGGCTTGGGACTCTCAGGCCAGCCAGAAGTGATGACGTCAAAAGGGGAGGGGCCATGTATAGAGCCAGGTGAATGCATTCCAGGGAGGGAAGCTAGAGGTCACAAACGTCCCAAATTCCATGGGTTCATGCTCTGGAATTTAGGACATGGTACCTGTTCTCTGGGAAGGGCGTGCCCCATTATTAAGCAAAAAACTGGGAATAAGGGCTCGGGAAACTCTAAGTGAGCCTGGAGGGACAGGTCTTTTCTCCCAGTAGTTAAAGGCTTTTCAGGGTCTAAACACTGCCTTTTCCCAGATTTCAAAACCTCAGGCAGGATTGTCAGAGTCCCAGGTCAGTCCAGTGTGAGGTGCCCACATGTTGGGTACCATGCGGGGTCCCTGGCCTGATCGTCGCCGAGGGAGGTTTTTAAGGAGCGCTGGCAGCCACCTGCTTGTAACCCTATCCAGCTGGAAAGAGTAAGTCTGTGAGCAGAAGTTGAGCTGGGGCTGTGGGTGTTAGGCCCTTAAGCGAACTTCCAGAGATTGGGAAGACACCCCGCTTCTTAGGAGCTCAGTAGAGAGCCTTGTAGGTCATTGCTCAGGCGAACAATGGGGGTTAATGGCCGAAAACGCTCACGTGAACCAAGGTTGGGAGGCTGTGACCAGCTTTTAGTGGTCATTTCATCAGTGGAGTTTGGAAAGCTGGACAGCCAGAAGTGCTCAGGAGGATCGGTGCTTAAGGTCCGGAGACCAGCAGGAAATGCTGACGTCATTGAAGGGAAAGGGCCACGTGGATAGCCAGAAATGCTCAGGTGTTCAAGTGCTTGGGTCCCTTGGGCTGGCTGAAGTGCTGACGTCTTCGAGGGGGAGTGGCCACAGGAAGATCCAGAAATGCTCAGGTGGATAAGGGCTTGGGACTCTCAGGCCAGCCAGAAGTGATGACGTCAAAAGGGGAGGGGCCATGTATAGAGCCAGGTGAATGCATTCCAGGGAGGGAAGCTAGAGGTCACAAACGTCCCAAATTCCATGGGTTCATGCTCTTGAATTTAGGACATGGTACCTGTTCTCTGGGAAGGGCGTGCCCCATTATTAAGCAAAAAACTGGGAATAAGGGCTCGGGAAACTGTAAGTGAGCCTGGAGGTGCAGGCCTTTTCTCCCAGTAGTTAAAGACTTTTCAGGGTCTAAACACTGCCTTTTCCCAGATTTTAAAACCTCGGCAGGACTGTCAGAATCCCATGGCAGTCCAGTGTGAGGTGCCCACATGTTGGGTACCATGCGGGGTCCCTGGCCTCATCGTTGCCGAGGGAGGTTTTAAAGGAGCGCTGGCAGCCGCCTGCTTGTAACCCTATCCAGCAGGGAAGAGTAAGTCTGTGAGCAGAAGTTGAGCTGGGGCTGTGGCTCTTAGGCCCTTAAGCGAACTTCCAGAGATTGGGAAGACACCCCGATTCTTAGGAGCTCAGTAGAGAGCCTTGTGGGTCATTGGTCAGGCGAACAATGGGTGTTAATGGCCGAAAACGCTCACGTGAACAAAGGTTGGGACGCTGTGACCAGCTTTTAGTGGTCATTTCATCAGTGGAGTTTGGAAAGCTGGACAGCCAGAAGTGCTCAGGAGGATCAGTGCTTAAGGTCCGGAGACCAGCAGGAAATGCTGACGTCATTGAAGGGAAAGGGCCACGTGGATAGCCAGAAATGCTCAGGTGTTCAAGTGCTTGGCTCCCTGGGGCTGGCAGAAGTGATGACGTCATTGAGGGGGAGAGGCCACATGAAGAGCCGAAATGCTCAGGTGTTCAATTGCTTGGGTCCCTTGGGCTGGCTGAAGTGCTGACGTCTTCGAAGGGGAGTGGCCACAGGAAGATCCAGAAATGCTCAGGTGGATAAGGGCTTGGGACTCTCAGGCCAGCCAGAAGTGATGACGTCACAAGGCCTGGGGCCATGTATAGAGCCAGGTGAATGCATTCCAGGAAGGGAAGCTAGAGGTCACAAACGTCCCAAATTCCATGGGTTCATGCTCTGGAATTTAGGACATGGTACCTGTTCTCTGGGAAGGGCGTGCCCCATTATTAAGCAAAAAACTGGGAATAAGAGCTCAGGAAATTGTAAGTGAGCCTGGAGGGGCAGGCCTTTTCTCCCAGTAGTAAAAGGCTTTTCAGTGTCTAAACACTGCCTTTTCCCAGATTTCAAAACATCAGGCAGGACTGTCAGAGTCCCAGGTCAGTCCAGCGTGAGGTGCCCACATGTTGGGTACCATGCGGGGTCCCTGGCCTCATCGTCGCCGAGGAAGGTTTTAAAGGAGCGCTGGCAGCCGTCTGCTTGTAACCTTATCCAGCTGGGAAGAGTAAGTCTGTGAGCAGAAGTTGAGCTGGGGCTGTGGGTGTTAGGCCCTTAAGCGAATCTCCAGAGTTTGGGAAGACACCCCGCTTCTTAGGAGCTCAGTAGAGAGCCTTGTGGGTCATTGGTCAGGCGAACAATGGGGGTTAATGGCCGTAAACGCTCACGTGAACAAAGGTTGGGACGCTGTGACCAGCTTTTAGTGGTCATTTCATCAGTGGAGTTTGGAAAGCTGGACAGCCAGAAGTGCTCAGGAGGATCAGTGCTTAAGGTCCGGAGACCAGCTGGAAATGCTGACGTCATTGAAGGGAAAGGGCCACGTGGATAGCCAGAAATGCTCAGGTGTTCAAGTGCTTGGCTCCCTGGGGCTGGCGGAAGTGATGACGTCATTGAGGGGGAGAGGCCACATGAAGAGCCGAAATGCTCATGTGTTCAAGTTCTTTGGTCCCTAGGGCTGGCTGACGTGCTGACGTCTTCGAGGGGGAGTGGCCACAGGAAGATCCAGAAATGCTCAGGTGGATAAGGGCTTGGGACTCTCAGGCCAGCCAGAAGTGATGACGTCAAAAGGGGAGGGGCCATGTATAGAGCCAGGTGATGCATTCCAGGGAGGGAAGCTAGAGGTCACAAACGTCCCAAATTCCATGGGTTCATGCTCTGGAATTTAGGACATGGTACCTGTTCTCTGGGAAGGGCGTGCCCCATTATTAAGCAAAAAAGTGGGAATTAGGGCTCGGGAAACTATAAGTGAGCCTGGAGGGGCAGACCTTTTCTCCCAGTAGTTAAAGTCTTTTCAGGGTCTAAACACTGCCTTTTCCCAGATTTCAAAACCTCAGGCAGGACTGTCAGAGTCCCAGGTCAGTCCAGTGTGAGGTGCCCACATGTTGGGTACCAAGCGGGGTCACTGGCCTCATCGTCGCCGAGGGAGGTTTTAAAGGAGCGCTGGCACCCGCCTGCTTGTAACCCTATCCAGCTGGGAAGAGTAAGTCTGTGAGCAGAAGTTGAGCTGGGGCTGTGGGTGTTAGGCCCTTAAGCAAACTTCCAGAGATTGGGAAGACACCCCGCTTCTTAGGAGCTCAGTAGAGAGCCTTGTGGGTCATTGGTCAGGCGAACAATGGGGGTTAATCGCCGAAAACGCACACGTGAACAAAGGTTGGGACGCTGTGACCAACTTTTAGTGGTCATTTCATCAGTGGAGTTTGGAAAGCTGGACAGCCAGAAGTGCTCAGGAGGATCAGTGCTTAAGGTCCGGAGACCAGCAGGAAATGCTGATGTCATTGAAGCGAAAGGGCCACGTGGATAGCCATAAATGCTCAGGTGTTCAAGTGCTTGGCTCCCTGGGGCTGGCGGAAGTGATGATGTCATTGAGGGGGAGAGGCCACATGAAGAGCCCGAAATGCTTACGTGTTCAAGTGCTTGGGTCCTTTGGGCTGGCTGAAGTGCTGACGTTTTCGAGGGGGAGTGGCCACAGGAAGATCCAGAAATGCTCAGGTGGATAAGGGCTTGGGACTCTCAGGCCAGCCAGAAGTGATGACTTCAAAAGGGGAGGGGCCATGTATAGAGCCAGGTGATGCATTCCAGGGAAGGAAGCTAGAGGTCACAAACGTCCCAAATTCCATGGGTTCATGCTCTGGAAATTAGGACATGGTACCTGTTCTCTGGGAAGGGCGTGCCCCATTATTAAGCAAAAAACTGGGAATAAGGGCTCGGGAAACTGTAAGTGATCCTGGAGGGGCAGGCCTTTTCTCCCAGTAGTTAAAGTCTTTTCAGGGTCTAAACACTGCCTTTTCCCAGATTTCAAAACCTCAGGCAGGACTGTCAGAGTCCCAGGTCAGTCCAGTGTGAGGTGCCCACATGTTGGGTACCATGCGGGGGTCCCTGGACTAATCGTCGCCGAGGGAGGTTTTAAAGGAGCGCTGGCAGCCGCCTGCTTGTAACCCTATCCAGCTGGGAAGAGTAAGTCTGTGAGCAGAAGTTGAGCTGGGGCTGTGGGTGTTAGGCCCTTAAGCGAACTTCCAGAGATTGGGAAGACACCCCGCTTCTTAGGAGCTCAGTAGAGAGCCTTGTAGGTCATTGCTCAGGCGAACAATGGGGGTTAATGGCCGAAAACGCTCACGTGAACCAAGGTTGGGAGGCTGTGACCAGCTTTTAGTGGTCATTTCATCAGTGGAGTTTGGAAAGCTGGACAGCCAGAAGTGCTCAGGAGGATCAGTGCTTAAGGTCCGGAGACCAGCAGGAAATGCTGACGTCATTGAAGGGAAAGGGCCACGTGGAAAGCCAGAAATGCTCACGAGTTCAAGTGCTTGGGTCCCTTGGGCTGGCTGAAGTGCTGACGTCTTCGAGGGGGAGTGGCCACAGGAAGATCCAGAAATGCTCAGGTGGATAAGGGCTTGGGACTCTCAGGCCAGCCAGAAGTGATGACGTCAAAAGGGGAGGGGCCATGTATAGAGCCAGGTGAATGCATTCCAGGGAGGGAAGCTAGAGGTCACAAACGTCCCAAATTCCATGGGTTCATGCTCTGGAATTTAGGACATGGTACCTGTTCTCTGGGAAGGGCGTGCCCCATTATTAAGCAAAAAACTGGGAATAAGGGCTCGGGAAACTCTAAGTGAGCCTGGAGGGACAGGTCTTTTCTCCCAGTAGTTAAAGGCTTTTCAGGGTCTAAACACTGCCTTTTCCCAGATTTCAAAACCTCAGGCAGGATTGTCAGAGTCCCAGGTCAGTCCAGTGTGAGGTGCCCACATGTTGGGTACCATGCGGGGTCCCTGGCCTGATCGTCGCCGAGGGAGGTTTTTAAGGAGCGCTGGCAGCCACCTGCTTGTAACCCTATCCAGCTGGAAAGAGTAAGTCTGTGAGCAGAAGTTGAGCTGGGGCTGTGGGTGTTAGGCCCTTAAGCGAACTTCCAGAGATTGGGAAGACACCCCGCTTCTTAGGAGCTCAGTAGAGAGCCTTGTAGGTCATTGCTCAGGCGAACAATGGGGGTTAATGGCCGAAAACGCTCACGTGAACCAAGGTTGGGAGGCTGTGACCAGCTTTTAGTGGTCATTTCATCAGTGGAGTTTGGAAAGCTGGACAGCCAGAAGTGCTCAGGAGGATCGGTGCTTAAGGTCCGGAGACCAGCAGGAAATGCTGACGTCATTGAAGGGAAAGGGCCACGTGGAAAGCCAGAAATGCTCACGTGTTCAAGTGCTTGGGTCCCTTGGGCTGGCTGAAGTGCTGACGTCTTCGAGGGGGAGTGGCCACAGGAAGATCCAGAAATGCTCAGGTGGATAAGGGCTTGGGACTCTCAGGCCAGCCAGAAGTGATGACGTCAAAAGGGGAGGGGCCATGTATAGAGCCAGGTGAATGCATTCCAGGGAGGGAAGCTAGAGGTCACAAACGTCCCAAATTCCATGGGTTCATGCTCTTGAATTTAGGACATGGTACCTGTTCTCTGGGAAGGGCGTGCCCCATTATTAAGCAAAAAACTGGGAATAAGGGCTCGGGAAACTGTAAGTGAGCCTGGAGGTGCAGGCCTTTTCTCCCAGTAGTTAAAGACTTTTCAGGGTCTAAACACTGCCTTTTCCCAGATTTTAAAACCTCGGCAGGACTGTCAGAATCCCATGGCAGTCCAGTGTGAGGTGCCCACATGTTGGGTACCATGCGGGGTCCCTGGCCTCATCGTTGCCGAGGGAGGTTTTAAAGGAGCGCTGGCAGCCGCCTGCTTGTAACCCTATCCAGCAGGGAAGAGTAAGTCTGTGAGCAGAAGTTGAGCTGGGGCTGTGGCTCTTAGGCCCTTAAGCGAACTTCCAGAGATTGGGAAGACACCCCGATTCTTAGGAGCTCAGTAGAGAGCCTTGTGGGTCATTGGTCAGGCGAACAATGGGTGTTAATGGCCGAAAACGCTCACGTGAACAAAGGTTGGGACGCTGTGACCAGCTTTTAGTGGTCATTTCATCAGTGGAGTTTGGAAAGCTGGACAGCCAGAAGTGCTCAGGAGGATCAGTGCTTAAGGTCCGGAGACCAGCAGGAAATGCTGACGTCATTGAAGGGAAAGGGCCACGTGGATAGCCAGAAATGCTCAGGTGTTCAAGTGCTTGGCTCCCTGGGGCTGGCAGAAGTGATGACGTCATTGAGGGGGAGAGGCCACATGAAGAGCCGAAATGCTCAGGTGTTCAATTGCTTGGGTCCCTTGGGCTGGCTGAAGTGCTGACGTCTTCGAAGGGGAGTGGCCACAGGAAGATCCAGAAATGCTCAGGTGGATAAGGGCTTGGGACTCTCAGGCCAGCCAGAAGTGATGACGTCACAAGGCCTGGGGCCATGTATAGAGCCAGGTGAATGCATTCCAGGAAGGGAAGATAGAGGTCACAAACGTCCCAAATTCCATGGGTTCATGCTCTGGAATTTAGGACATGGTACCTGTTCTCTGGGAAGGGCGTGCCCCATTATTAAGCAAAAAACTGGGAATAAGAGCTCAGGAAATTGTAAGTGAGCCTGGAGGGGCAGGCCTTTTCTCCCAGTAGTAAAAGGCTTTTCAGTGTCTAAACACTGCCTTTTCCCAGATTTCAAAACATCAGGCAGGACTGTCAGAGTCCCAGGTCAGTCCAGCGTGAGGTGCCCACATGTTGGGTACCATGCGGGGTCCCTGGCCTCATCGTCGCCGAGGAAGGTTTTAAAGGAGCGCTGGCAGCCGTCTGCTTGTAACCTTATCCAGCTGGGAAGAGTAAGTCTGTGAGCAGAAGTTGAGCTGGGGCTGTGGGTGTTAGGCCCTTAAGCGAATCTCCAGAGTTTGGGAAGACACCCCGCTTCTTAGGAGCTCAGTAGAGAGCCTTGTGGGTCATTGGTCAGGCGAACAATGGGGGTTAATGGCCGTAAACGCTCACGTGAACAAAGGTTGGGACGCTGTGACCAGCTTTTAGTGGTCATTTCATCAGTGGAGTTTGGAAAGCTGGACAGCCAGAAGTGCTCAGGAGGATCAGTGCTTAAGGTCCGGAGACCAGCTGGAAATGCTGACGTCATTGAAGGGAAAGGGCCACGTGGATAGCCAGAAATGCTCAGGTGTTCAAGTGCTTGGCTCCCTGGGGCTGGCGGAAGTGATGACGTCATTGAGGGGGAGAGGCCACATGAAGAGCCGAAATGCTCATGTGTTCAAGTTCTTTGGTCCCTAGGGCTGGCTGACGTGCTGACGTCTTCGAGGGGGAGTGGCCACAGGAAGATCCAGAAATGCTCAGGTGGATAAGGGCTTGGGACTCTCAGGCCAGCCAGAAGTGATGACGTCAAAAGGGGAGGGGCCATGTATAGAGCCAGGTGATGCATTCCAGGGAGGGAAGCTAGAGGTCACAAACGTCCCAAATTCCATGGGTTCATGCTCTGGAATTTAGGACATGGTACCTGTTCTCTGGGAAGGGCGTGCCCCATTATTAAGCAAAAAAGTGGGAATTAGGGCTCGGGAAACTATAAGTGAGCCTGGAGGGGCAGACCTTTTCTCCCAGTAGTTAAAGTCTTTTCAGGGTCTAAACACTGCCTTTTCCCAGATTTCAAAACCTCAGGCAGGACTGTCAGAGTCCCAGGTCAGTCCAGTGTGAGGTGCCCACATGTTGGGTACCAAGCGGGGTCACTGGCCTCATCGTCGCCGAGGGAGGTTTTAAAGGAGCGCTGGCACCCGCCTGCTTGTAACCCTATCCAGCTGGGAAGAGTAAGTCTGTGAGCAGAAGTTGAGCTGGGGCTGTGGGTGTTAGGCCCTTAAGCAAACTTCCAGAGATTGGGAAGACACCCCGCTTCTTAGGAGCTCAGTAGAGAGCCTTGTGGGTCATTGGTCAGGCGAACAATGGGGGTTAATCGCCGAAAACGCACACGTGAACAAAGGTTGGGACGCTGTGACCAACTTTTAGTGGTCATTTCATCAGTGGAGTTTGGAAAGCTGGACAGCCAGAAGTGCTCAGGAGGATCAGTGCTTAAGGTCCGGAGACCAGCAGGAAATGCTGATGTCATTGAAGCGAAAGGGCCACGTGGATAGCCATAAATGCTCAGGTGTTCAAGTGCTTGGCTCCCTGGGGCTGGCGGAAGTGATGATGTCATTGAGGGGGAGAGGCCACATGAAGAGCCCGAAATGCTTACGTGTTCAAGTGCTTGGGTCCTTTGGGCTGGCTGAAGTGCTGACGTTTTCGAGGGGGAGTGGCCACAGGAAGATCCAGAAATGCTCAGGTGGATAAGGGCTTGGGACTCTCAGGCCAGCCAGAAGTGATGACTTCAAAAGGGGAGGGGCCATGTATAGAGCCAGGTGATGCATTCCAGGGAAGGAAGCTAGAGGTCACAAACGTCCCAAATTCCATGGGTTCATGCTCTGGAAATTAGGATATGGTACCTGTTCTCTGGGAAGGGCGTGCCCCATTATTAAGCAAAAAACTGGGAATAAGGGCTCGGGAAACTGTAAGTGATCCTGGAGGGGCAGGCCTTTTCTCCCAGTAGTTAAAGTCTTTTCAGGGTCTAAACACTGCCTTTTCCCAGATTTCAAAACCTCAGGCAGGACTGTCAGAGTCCCAGGTCAGTCCAGTGTGAGGTGCCCACATGTTGGGTACCATGCGGGGTCCCTGGCCTCATCGTCGCCGAGGGAGGTTTTAAAGGAGCGCTGGCAGCCGCCTGCTTGTAACCCTATCCAGCTGGGAAGAGTAAGTCTGTGAGCAGAAGTTGAGCAGGGGCTGTGGGTGTTAGGCCCTTAAGCAAACTTCCAGAGATTGGGAAGACACCCCACTTCTTAGGAGCTCAGTAGAGAGCCTTGTGGGTCATTGGTCAGGCGAACAATGGGGGTTAATCGCCGAAAACGCACACATGAACAAAGGTTGGGACGCTGTGACCAGCTTTTAGTGGTCATTTCATCAGTGGAGTTTGGAAAGCTGGACAGCCAGAAGTGCTCAGGAGGATCAGTGCTTAAGGTCCGGAGACCAGAAGGAAATGCTGACGTCATTTAAGCGAAAGGGCCACGTGGATAGCCATAAATGCTCAGGTGTTCAAGTGCTTGGCTCCCTGGGGCTGGCGGAAGTGATGATGTCATTGAGGGGGAGAGGCCACATGAAGAGCCCGAAATGCTCACGTGTTCAAGTGCTTGGATCCCTTGGGCTGGCTGAAGTGCTGACGTCTTCGAGGGGGAGTGGCCACAGGAAGATCCAGAAATGCTCAGGTGGATAAGGGCTTGGGACTCTCAGGCCAGCCAGAAGTGATGACGTCAAAAGGGGTGGGGCCATGTATAGAGCCAGGTGAATGCATTCCAGGGAGGGAAGCTAGAGGTCACAAACGTCCCAAATTCCATGGGTTCATGCTCTGGAATTTAGGACATGGTACCTGTTCTCTGGGAAGGGCGTGCCCCATTATGAAGCAAAAAACTGGGAATAAGGGCTCGGGAAAGTGTAAGTGAGCCTAGAGGGGCAGGCCTTTTCTCCCAGTAGTTAAAGTCTTTTCAGGGTCTAAACACTGCCTTTTCCCAGATTTCAAAACCTCAGGCAGGACTGTCAGAGTCCCAGGTCAGTCCAGTGTGAGGTGCCCACATGTTGGGTACAATGCGGGGTCCCTGGCCTCATCGTCGCCGAGGGAGGATTTAAAGGAGCGCTGGCAGCCGCCTGCTTGTAACCCTATCCAGCTGGGAAGAGTAACTCTGTGAGCAGAAGTTGAGCTGGGGCTGTGGGTGTTAGACACTTAAGCGAACTTCCAGAGATTGGGAAGACACCCCACTTCTTAGGAGCTCAGTAGAGCGCCTTGTGGGTCATTGGTCAGGCCAACAATGAGGGTTAATGGCCGAAAACGCTCACGTGAACAAAGGTTGGGACGCTGTGACCAGCTTTTAGTGGTCATTTCATCAGTGGAGTTTGGAAAGCTGGACAGCCAGAAGTGCTCAGGAGGATCAGTGCTTAAGGTCCGGTGACCAGCAGGAAATGCTGACGTCATTGAAGGGAAAGGGCCACGTGGATAGCCAGAAATGCTCAGGTGTTCAAGTGCTTGGCTCCCTGGGGCTGGCGGAAGTGATGATGTCATTGAGGGGGAGAGGCCACATGAGGAGCCCGAAATGCTCACGTGTTCAAGTGCTTGGGTCCCTTGGGCTGGCTGAAGTGCTGACGTCTTCGAGGGGGAGTGGCCACAGGAAGATCCAGAAATGCTCAGGTGGATAAGGGCTTGGGACTCTCAGGCCAGCCAGAAGTAATGACGTCAAAAGGGGAGGGGCCATGTATAGAGCCAGGGGAATGCATTCCAGGGAGGGAAGCTAGAGGTCACAAACGTCCCAAATTCCATGGGTTCATGCTCTGGAATTTAGGAAATGGTACCTGTTCTCTGGGAAGGGCGTGCCCCATTATTAAGCAAAAAACTGGGAATAAGGGCTCGGGAAACTGTGTGTGAGCCTGGAGGGGCAGGCCTTACCTCCCAGTAGTTAAAGGCTTTTCAGTGTCTAAACACTGCCTTTTCCCAGATTTCAAAACCTCAGGCAGGACTGTCAGAGTCCCAGGTCAGTCCAGTGTGAGGTGCCCACATGTTGGGTACCATGCGGGGTCCCTGGCCTCATCGTCGCCGAGGGAGGTTTTAAAGGAGCGCTGGCAGCCGCCTGCTTGTAACCCTATTCAGCTGGGAAGAGTAAGTCTGTGAGCAGAAGTTGAGCTGGGGCTGTGGGTGTTAGGCCCTTAAGCGAACTTCCAGAGATTGGGAAGACACCCCGCTTCTTAGGAGCTCAGTAGAGAGCCTTGTGGGTCATTGGTCAGGCGAACAATGGGTGTTAATGGCCGAAAACGCTCACGTGAACAAAGGTTGGGACGCTGTGACCAGCTTTTAGTGGTCATTTCATCAGTGGAGTTTGGAAAGCTGGACAGCCAGAAGTGCTCAGGAGGATCAGTGCTTAAGGTCCGGAGACCAGCAGGAAATGCTGACGTCATTGAAGGGAAAGGGCCACGTGGATAGCCAGAAATGCTCAGGTGTTCAAGTGCTTGGGTCCCTTGGGCTGGCTGAAGTGCTGACGTCTTCGAGGGGGAGTGGCCACAGGAAGATCCAGAAATGCTCAGGTGGATAAGGGCTTGGGACTCTCAGGCCAGCCAGAAGTGATGACGTCAAAAGGGGAGGGGCCATGTATAGAGCCAGGTGAATGCATTCCAGGGAGGGAAGCTAGAGGTCACAAACGTCCCAAATTCCATGGGTTCATGCTCTGGAATTTAGGACATGGTACCTGTTCTCTGGGAAGGGCGTGCCCCATTATTAAGCAAAAAACTGGGAATAAGGGCTCGGGAAACTCTAAGTGAGCCTGGAGGGACAGGTCTTTTCTCCCAGTAGTTAAAGGCTTTTCAGGGTCTAAACACTGCCTTTTCCCAGATTTCAAAACCTCAGGCAGGATTGTCAGAGTCCCAGGTCAGTCCAGTGTGAGGTGCCCACATGTTGGGTACCATGCGGGGTCCCTGGCCTGATCGTCGCCGAGGGAGGTTTTTAAGGAGCGCTGGCAGCCACCTGCTTGTAACCCTATCCAGCTGGAAAGAGTAAGTCTGTGAGCAGAAGTTGAGCTGGGGCTGTGGGTGTTAGGCCCTTAAGCGAACTTCCAGAGATTGGGAAGACACCCCGCTTCTTAGGAGCTCAGTAGAGAGCCTTGTAGGTCATTGCTCAGGCGAACAATGGGGGTTAATGGCCGAAAACGCTCACGTGAACCAAGGTTGGGAGGCTGTGACCAGCTTTTAGTGGTCATTTCATCAGTGGAGTTTGGAAAGCTGGACAGCCAGAAGTGCTCAGGAGGATCAGTGCTTAAGGTCCGGAGACCAGCAGGAAATGCTGACGTCATTGAAGGGAAAGGGCCACGTGGAAAGCCAGAAATGCTCACGTGTTCAAGTGCTTGGGTCCCTTGGGCTGGCTGAAGTGCTGACGTCTTCGAGGGGGAGTGGCCACAGGAAGATCCAGAAATGCTCAGGTGGATAAGGGCTTGGGACTCTCAGGCCAGCCAGAAGTGATGACGTCAAAAGGGGAGGGGCCATGTATAGAGCCAGGTGAATGCATTCCAGGGAGGGAAGCTAGAGGTCACAAACGTCCCAAATTCCATGGGTTCATGCTCTTGAATTTAGGACATGGTACCTGTTCTCTGGGAAGGGCGTGCCCCATTATTAAGCAAAAAACTGGGAATAAGGGCTCGGGAAACTGTAAGTGAGCCTGGAGGTGCAGGCCTTTTCTCCCAGTAGTTAAAGACTTTTCACGGTCTAAACACTGCCTTTTCCCAGATTTTAAAACCTCGGCAGGACTGTCAGAATCCCATGGCAGTCCAGTGTGAGGTGCCCACATGTTGGGTACCATGCGGGGTCCCTGGCCTCATCGTTGCCGAGGGAGGTTTTAAAGGAGCGCTGGCAGCCGCCTGCTTGTAACCCTATCCAGCAGGGAAGAGTAAGTCTGTGAGCAGAAGTTGAGCTGGGGCTGTGGCTCTTAGGCCCTTAAGCGAACTTCCAGAGATTGGGAAGACACCCCGATTCTTAGGAGCTCAGTAGAGAGCCTTGTGGGTCATTGGTCAGGCGAACAATGGGTGTTAATGGCCGAAAACGCTCACGTGAACAAAGGTTGGGACGCTGTGACCAGCTTTTAGTGGTCATTTCATCAGTGGAGTTTGGAAAGCTGGACAGCCAGAAGTGCTCAGGAGGATCAGTGCTTAAGGTCCGGAGACCAGCAGGAAATGCTGACGTCATTGAAGGGAAAGGGCCACGTGGATAGCCAGAAATGCTCAGGTGTTCAAGTGCTTGGCTCCCTGGGGCTGGCAGAAGTGATGACGTCATTGAGGGGGAGAGGCCACATGAAGAGCCGAAATGCTCAGGTGTTCAATTGCTTGGGTCCCTTGGGCTGGCTGAAGTGCTGACGTCTTCGAAGGGGAGTGGCCACAGGAAGATCCAGAAATGCTCAGGTGGATAAGGGCTTGGGACTCTCAGGCCAGCCAGAAGTGATGACGTCACAAGGCCTGGGGCCATGTATAGAGCCAGGTGAATGCATTCCAGGAAGGGAAGCTAGAGGTCACAAACGTCCCAAATTCCATGGGTTCATGCTCTGGAATTTAGGACATGGTACCTGTTCTCTGGGAAGGGCGTGCCCCATTATTAAGCAAAAAACTGGGAATAAGAGCTCAGGAAATTGTAAGTGAGCCTGGAGGGGCAGGCCTTTTCTCCCAGTAGTAAAAGGCTTTTCAGTGTCTAAACACTGCTTTTTCCCAGATTTCAAAACATCAGGCAGGACTGTCAGAGTCCCAGGTCAGTCCAGCGTGAGGTGCCCACATGTTGGGTACCATGCGGGGTCCCTGGCCTCATCGTCGCCGAGGAAGGTTTTAAAGGAGCGCTGGCAGCCGTCTGCTTGTAACCTTATCCAGCTGGGAAGAGTAAGTCTGTGAGCAGAAGTTGAGCTGGGGCTGTGGGTGTTAGGCCCTTAAGCGAATCTCCAGAGTTTGGGAAGACACCCCGCTTCTTAGGAGCTCAGTAGAGAGCCTTGTGGGTCATTGGTCAGGCGAACAATGGGGGTTAATGGCCGTAAACGCTCACGTGAACAAAGGTTGGGACGCTGTGACCAGCTTTTAGTGGTCATTTCATCAGTGGAGTTTGGAAAGCTGGACAGCCAGAAGTGCTCAGGAGGATCAGTGCTTAAGGTCCGGAGACCAGCTGGAAATGCTGACGTCATTGAAGGGAAAGGGCCACGTGGATAGCCAGAAATGCTCAGGTGTTCAAGTGCTTGGCTCCCTGGGGCTGGCGGAAGTGATGACGTCATTGAGGGGGAGAGGCCACATGAAGAGCCGAAATGCTCAGGTGTTCAAGTTCTTTGGTCCCTAGGGCTGGCTGACGTGCTGACGTCTTCGAGGGGGAGTGGCCACAGGAAGATCCAGAAATGCTCAGGTGGATAAGGGCTTGGGACTCTCAGGCCAGCCAGAAGTGATGACGTCAAAAGGGGAGGGGCCATGTATAGAGCCAGGTGATGCATTCCAGGGAGGGAAGCTAGAGGTCACAAACGTCCCAAATTCCATGGGTTCATGCTCTGGAATTTAGGACATGGTACCTGTTCTCTGGGAAGGGCGTGCCCCATTATTAAGCAAAAAACTGGGAATTAGGGCTCGGGAAACTATAAGTGAGCCTGGAGGGGCAGACCTTTTCTCCCAGTAGTTAAAGTCTTTTCAGGGTCTAAACACTGCCTTTTCCCAGATTTCAAAACCTCAGGCAGGACTGTCAGAGTCCCAGGTCAGTCCAGTGTGAGGTGCCCACATGTTGGGTACCAAGCGGGGTCACTGGCCTCATCGTCGCCGAGGGAGGTTTTAAAGGAGCGCTGGCACCCGCCTGCTTGTAACCCTATCCAGCTGGGAAGAGTAAGTCTGTGAGCAGAAGTTGAGCTGGGGCTGTGGGTGTTAGGCCCTTAAGCAAACTTCCAGAGATTGGGAAGACACCCCGCTTCTTAGGAGCTCAGTAGAGAGCCTTGTGGGTCATTGGTCAGGCGAACAATGGGGGTTAATCGCCGAAAACGCACACGTGAACAAAGGTTGGGACGCTGTGACCAACTTTTAGTGGTCATTTCATCAGTGGAGTTTGGAAAGCTGGACAGCCAGAAGTGCTCAGGAGGATCAGTGCTTAAGGTCCGGAGACCAGCAGGAAATGCTGATGTCATTGAAGCGAAAGGGCCACGTGGATAGCCATAAATGCTCAGGTGTTCAAGTGCTTGGCTCCCTGGGGCTGGCGGAAGTGATGATGTCATTGAGGGGGAGAGGCCACATGAAGAGCCCGAAATGCTTACGTGTTCAAGTGCTTGGGTCCTTTGGGCTGGCTGAAGTGCTGACGTTTTCGAGGGGGAGTGGCCACAGGAAGATCCAGAAATGCTCAGGTGGATAAGGGCTTGGGACTCTCAGGCCAGCCAGAAGTGATGACGTCAAAAGGGGAGGGGCCATGTATAGAGCCAGGTGATGCATTCCAGGGAAGGAAGCTAGAGGTCACAAACGTCCCAAATTCCATGGGTTCATGCTCTGGAAATTAGGACATGGTACCTGTTCTCTGGGAAGGGCGTGCCCCATTATTAAGCAAAAAACTGGGAATAAGGGCTCGGGAAACTGTAAGTGATCCTGGAGGGGCAGGCCTTTTCTCCCAGTAGTTAAAGTCTTTTCAGGGTCTAAACACTGCCTTTTCCCAGATTTCAAAACCTCAGGCAGGACTGTCAGAGTCCCAGGTCAGTCCAGTGTGAGGTGCACACATGTTGGGTACCATGCGGGGTCCCTGGCCTCATCGTCGCCGAGGGAGGTTTTAAAGGAGCGCTGGCAGCCGCCTGCTTGTAACCCTATCCAGCTGGGAAGAGTAAGTCTGTGAGCAGAAGTTGAGCTGGGGCTGTGGGTGTTAGGCCCTTAAGCAAACTTCCAGAGATTGGGAAGACACCCCACTTCTTAGGAGCTCAGTAGAGAGCCTTGTGGGTCATTGGTCAGGCGAACAATGGGGGTTAATCGCCGAAAACGCACACATGAACAAAGGTTGGGACGCTGTGACCAGCTTTTAGTGGTCATTTCATCAGTGGAGTTTGGAAAGCTGGACAGCCAGAAGTGCTCAGGAGGATCAGTGCTTAAGGTCCGGAGACCAGCAGGAAATGCTGACGTCATTTAAGCGAAAGGGCCACGTGGATAGCCAGAAATGCTCAGGTGTTCAAGTGCTTGGCTCCCTGGGGCTGGCGGAAGTGATGATGTCATTGAGGGGGAGAGGCCACATGAGGAGCCCGAAATGCTCACGTGTTCAAGTGCTTGGGTCCCTTGGGCTGGCTGAAGTGCTGACGTCTTCGAGGGGGAGTGGCCACAGGAAGATCCAGAAATGCTCAGGTGGATAAGGGCTTGGGACTCTCAGGCCAGCCAGAAGTAATGACGTCAAAAGGGGAGGGGCCATGTATAGAGCCAGGGGAATGCATTCCAGGGAGGGAAGCTAGAGGTCACAAACGTCCCAAATTCCATGGGTTCATGCTCTGGAATTTAGGAAATGGTACCTGTTCTCTGGGAAGGGCGTGCCCCATTATTAAGCAAAAAACTGGGAATAAGGGCTCGGGAAACTGTGTGTGAGCCTGGAGGGGCAGGCCTTACCTCCCAGTAGTTAAAGGCTTTTCAGTGTCTAAACACTGCCTTTTCCCAGATTTCAAAACCTCAGGCAGGACTGTCAGAGTCCCAGGTCAGTCCAGTGTGAGGTGCCCACATGTTGGGTACCATGCGGGGTCCCTGGCCTCATCGTCGCCGAGGGAGGTTTTAAAGGAGCGCTGGCAGCCGCCTGCTTGTAACCCTATTCAGCTGGGAAGAGTAAGTCTGTGAGCAGAAGTTGAGCTGGGGCTGTGGGTGTTAGGCCCTTAAGCGAACTTCCAGAGATTGGGAAGACACCCCGCTTCTTAGGAGCTCAGTAGAGAGCCTTGTGGGTCATTGGTCAGGCGAACAATGGGTGTTAATGGCCGAAAACGCTCACGTGAACAAAGGTTGGGACGCTGTGACCAGCTTTTAGTGGTCATTTCATCAGTGGAGTTTGGAAAGCTGGACAGCCAGAAGTGCTCAGGAGGATCAGTGCTTAAGGTCCGGAGACCAGCAGGAAATGCTGACGTCATTGAAGGGAAAGGGCCACGTGGATAGCCAGAAATGCTCAGGTGTTCATGTGCTTGGGTCCCTTGGGCTGGCTGAAGTGCTGACGTCTTCGAGGGGGAGTGGCCACAGGAAGATCCAGAAATGCTCAGGTGGATAAGGGCTTGGGACTCTCAGGCCAGCCAGAAGTGATGACGTCAAAAGGGGAGGGGCCATGTATAGAGCCAGGTGAATGCATTCCAGGGAGGGAAGCTAGAGGTCACAAACGTCCCAAATTCCATGGGTTCATGCTCTGGAATTTAGGACATGGTACCTGTTCTCTGGGAAGGGCGTGCCCCATTATTAAGCAAAAAACTGGGAATAAGGGCTCGGGAAACTCTAAGTGAGCCTGGAGGGACAGGTCTTTTCTCCCAGTAGTTAAAGGCTTTTCAGGGTCTAAACACTGCCTTTTCCCAGATTTCAAAACCTCAGGCAGGATTGTCAGAGTCCCAGGTCAGTCCAGTGTGAGGTGCCCACATGTTGGGTACCATGCGGGGTCCCTGGCCTGATCGTCGCCGAGGGAGGTTTTTAAGGAGCGCTGGCAGCCACCTGCTTGTAACCCTATCCAGCTGGAAAGAGTAAGTCTGTGAGCAGAAGTTGAGCTGGGGCTGTGGGTGTTAGGCCCTTAAGCGAACTTCCAGAGATTGGGAAGACACCCCGCTTCTTAGGAGCTCAGTAGAGAGCCTTGTAGGTCATTGCTCAGGCGAACAATGGGGGTTAATGGCCGAAAACGCTCACGTGAACCAAGGTTGGGAGGCTGTGACCAGCTTTTAGTGGTCATTTCATCAGTGGAGTTTGGAAAGCTGGACAGCCAGAAGTGCTCAGGAGGATCAGTGCTTAAGGTCCGGAGACCAGCAGGAAATGCTGACGTCATTGAAGGGAAAGGGCCACGTGGAAAGCCAGAAATGCTCACGTGTTCAAGTGCTTGGGTCCCTTGGGCTGGCTGAAGTGCTGACGTCTTCGAGGGGGAGTGGCCACAGGAAGATCCAGAAATGCTCAGGTGGATAAGGGCTTGGGACTCTCAGGCCAGCCAGAAGTGATGACGTCAAAAGGGGAGGGGCCATGTATAGAGCCAGGTGAATGCATTCCAGGGAGGGAAGCTAGAGGTCACAAACGTCCCAAATTCCATGGGTTCATGCTCTTGAATTTAGTACATGGTACCTGTTCTCTGGGAAGGGCGTGCCCCATTATTAAGCAAAAAACTGGGAATAAGGGCTCGGGAAACTGTAAGTGAGCCTGGAGGTGCAGGCCTTTTCTCCCAGTAGTTAAAGACTTTTCAGGGTCTAAACACTGCCTTTTCCCAGATTTTAAAACCTCGGCAGGACTGTCAGAATCCCATGGCAGTCCAGTGTGAGGTGCCCACATGTTGGGTACCATGCGGGGTCCCTGGCCTCATCGTTGCCGAGGGAGGTTTTAAAGGAGCGCTGGCAGCCGCCTGCTTGTAACCCTATCCAGCAGGGAAGAGTAAGTCTGTGAGCAGAAGTTGAGCTGGGGCTGTGGCTCTTAGGCCCTTAAGCGAACTTCCAGAGATTGGGAAGACACCCCGATTCTTAGGAGCTCAGTAGAGAGCCTTGTGGGTCATTGGTCAGGCGAACAATGGGTGTTAATGGCCGAAAACGCTCACGTGAACAAAGGTTGGGACGCTGTGACCAGCTTTTAGTGGTCATTTCATCAGTGGAGTTTGGAAAGCTGGACAGCCAGAAGTGCTCAGGAGGATCAGTGCTTAAGGTCCGGAGACCAGCAGGAAATGCTGACGTCATTGAAGGGAAAGGGCCACGTGGATAGCCAGAAATGCTCAGGTGTTCAAGTGCTTGGCTCCCTGGGGCTGGCAGAAGTGATGACGTCATTGAGGGGGAGAGGCCACATGAAGAGCCGAAATGCTCAGGTGTTCAATTGCTTGGGTCCCTTGGGCTGGCTGAAGTGCTGACGTCTTCGAAGGGGAGTGGCCACAGGAAGATCCAGAAATGCTCAGGTGGATAAGGGCTTGGGACTCTCAGGCCAGCCAGAAGTGATGACGTCACAAGGCCTGGGGCCATGTATAGAGCCAGGTGAATGCATTCCAGGAAGGGAAGCTAGAGGTCACAAACGTCCCAAATTCCATGGGTTCATGCTCTGGAATTTAGGACATGGTACCTGTTCTCTGGGAAGGGCGTGCCCCATTATTAAGCAAAAAACTGGGAATAAGAGCTCAGGAAATTGTAAGTGAGCCTGGAGGGGCAGGCCTTTTCTCCCAGTAGTAAAAGGCTTTTCAGTGTCTAAACACTGCCTTTTCCCAGATTTCAAAACATCAGGCAGGACTGTCAGAGTCCCAGGTCAGTCCAGCGTGAGGTGCCCACATGTTGGGTACCATGCGGGGTCCCTGGCCTCATCGTCGCCGAGGAAGGTTTTAAAGGAGCGCTGGCAGCCGTCTGCTTGTAACCTTATCCAGCTGGGAAGAGTAAGTCTGTGAGCAGAAGTTGAGCTGGGGCTGTGGGTGTTAGGCCCTTAAGCGAATCTCCAGAGTTTGGGAAGACACCCCGCTTCTTAGGAGCTCAGTAGAGAGCCTTGTGGGTCATTGGTCAGGCGAACAATGGGGGTTAATGGCCGTAAACGCTCACGTGAACAAAGGTTGGGACGCTGTGACCAGCTTTTAGTGGTCATTTCATCAGTGGAGTTTGGAAAGCTGGACAGCCAGAAGTGCTCAGGAGGATCAGTGCTTAAGGTCCGGAGACCAGCTGGAAATGCTGACGTCATTGAAGGGAAAGGGCCACGTGGATAGCCAGAAATGCTCAGGTGTTCAAGTGCTTGGCTCCCTGGGGCTGGCGGAAGTGATGACGTCATTGAGGGGGAGAGGCCACATGAAGAGCCGAAATGCTCAGGTGTTCAAGTTCTTTGGTCCCTAGGGCTGGCTGACGTGCTGACGTCTTCGAGGGGGAGTGGCCACAGGAAGATCCAGAAATGCTCAGGTGGATAAGGGCTTGGGACTCTCAGGCCAGCCAGAAGTGATGACGTCAAAAGGGGAGGGGCCATGTATAGAGCCAGGTGATGCATTCCAGGGAGGGAAGCTAGAGGTCACAAACGTCCCAAATTCCATGGGTTCATGCTCTGGAATTTAGGACATGGTACCTGTTCTCTGGGAAGGGCGTGCCCCATTATTAAGCAAAAAACTGGGAATTAGGGCTCGGAAACTATAAGTGAGCCTGGAGGGGCAGACCTTTTCTCCCAGTAGTTAAAGTCTTTTCAGGGTCTAAACACTGCCTTTTCCCAGATTTCAAAACCTCAGGCAGGACTGTCAGAGTCCCAGGTCAGTCCAGTGTGAGGTGCCCACATGTTGGGTACCAAGCGGGGTCACTGGCCTCATCGTCGCCGAGGGAGGTTTTAAAGGAGCGCTGGCACCCGCCTGCTTGTAACCCTATCCAGCTGGGAAGAGTAAGTCTGTGAGCAGAAGTTGAGCTGGGGCTGTGGGTGTTAGGCCCTTAAGCAAACTTCCAGAGATTGGGAAGACACCCCGCTTCTTAGGAGCTCAGTAGAGAGCCTTGTGGGTCATTGGTCAGGCGAACAATGGGGGTTAATCGCCGAAAACGCACACGTGAACAAAGGTTGGGACGCTGTGACCAACTTTTAGTGGTCATTTCATCAGTGGAGTTTGGAAAGCTGGACAGCCAGAAGTGCTCAGGAGGATCAGTGCTTAAGGTCCGGAGACCAGCAGGAAATGCTGATGTCATTGAAGCGAAAGGGCCACGTGGATAGCCATAAATGCTCAGGTGTTCAAGTGCTTGGCTCCCTGGGGCTGGCGGAAGTGATGATGTCATTGAGGGGGAGAGGCCACATGAAGAGCCCGAAATGCTTACGTGTTCAAGTGCTTGGGTCCTTCGGGCTGGCTGAAGTGCTGACGTTTTCGAGGGGGAGTGGCCACAGGAAGATCCAGAAATGCTCAGGTGGATAAGGGCTTGGGACTCTCAGGCCAGCCAGAAGTGATGACGTCAAAAGGGGAGGGGCCATGTATAGAGCCAGGTGATGCATTCCAGGGAAGGAAGCTAGAGGTCACAAACGTCCCAAATTCCATGGGTTCATGCTCTGGAAATTAGGACATGGTACCTGTTCTCTGGGAAGGGCGTGCCCCATTATTAAGCAAAAAACTGGGAATAAGGGCTCGGGAAACTGTAAGTGATCCTGGAGGGGCAGGCCTTTTCTCCCAGTAGTTAAAGTCTTTTCAGGGTCTAAACACTGCCTTTTCCCAGATTTCAAAACCTCAGGCAGGACTGTCAGAGTCCCAGGTCAGTCCAGTGTGAGGTGCCCACATGTTGGGTACCATGCGGGGTCCCTGGCCTCATCGTCGCCGAGGGAGGTTTTAAAGGAGCGCTGGCAGCCGCCTGCTTGTAACCCTATCCAGCTGGGAAGAGTAAGTCTGTGAGCAGAAGTTGAGCTGGGGCTGTGGGTGTTAGGCCCTTAAGCAAACTTCCAGAGATTGGGAAGACACCCCACTTCTTAGGAGCTCAGTAGAGAGCCTTGTGGGTCATTGGTCAGGCGAACAATGGGGGTTAATCGCCGAAAACGCACACATGAACAAAGGTTGGGACGCTGTGACCAGCTTTTAGTGGTCATTTCATCAGTGGAGTTTGGAAAGCTGGACAGCCAGAAGTGCTCAGGAGGATCAGTGCTTAAGGTCCGGAGACCAGAAGGAAATGCTGACGTCATTTAAGCGAAAGGGCCACGTGGATAGCCATAAATGCTCAGGTGATCAAGTGCTTGGCTCCCTGGGGCTGGCGGAAGTGATGATGTCATTGAGGGGGAGAGGCCACATGAAGAGCCCGAAATGCTCACGTGTTCAAGTGCTTGGATCCCTTGGGCTGGCTGAAGTGCTGACGTCTTCGAGGGGGAGTGGCCACAGGAAGATCCAGAAATGCTCAGGTGGATAAGGGCTTGGGACTCTCAGGCCAGCCAGAAGTGATGACGTCAAAAGGGGTGGGGCCATGTATAGAGCCAGGTGAATGCATTCCAGGGAGGGAAGCTAGAGGTCACAAACGTCCCAAATTCCATGGGTTCATGCTCTGGAATTTAGGACATGGTACCTGTTCTCTGGGAAGGGCGTGCCCCATTATGAAGCAAAAAACTGGGAATAAGGGCTCGGGAAAGTGTAAGTGAGCCTAGAGGGGCAGGCCTTTTCTCCCAGTAGTTAAAGTCTTTTCAGGGTCTAAACACTGCCTTTTCCCAGATTTCAAAACCTCAGGCAGGACTGTCAGAGTCCCAGGTCAGTCCAGTGTGAGGTGCCCACATGTTGGGTACAATGCGGGGTCCCTGGCCTCATCGTCGCCGAGGGAGGATTTAAAGGAGCGCTGGCAGCCGCCTGCTTGTAACCCTATCCAGCTGGGAAGAGTAACTCTGTGAGCAGAAGTTGAGCTGGGGCTGTGGGTGTTAGACACTTAAGCGAACTTCCAGAGATTGGGAAGACACCCCACTTCTTAGGAGCTCAGTAGAGCGCCTTGTGGGTCATTGGTCAGGCCAACAATGAGGGTTAATGGCCGAAAACGCTCACGTGAACAAAGGTTGGGACGCTGTGACCAGCTTTTAGTGGTCATTTCATCAGTGGAGTTTGGAAAGCTGGACAGCCAGAAGTGCTCAGGAGGATCAGTGCTTAAGGTCCGGTGACCAGCAGGAAATGCTGACGTCATTGAAGGGAAAGGGCCACGTGGATAGCCAGAAATGCTCAGGTGTTCAAGTGCTTGGCTCCCTGGGGCTGGCGGAAGTGATGATGTCATTGAGGGGGAGAGGCCACATGAGGAGCCCGAAATGCTCACGTGTTCAAGTGCTTGGGTCCCTTGGGCTGGCTGAAGTGCTGACGTCTTCGAGGGGGAGTGGCCACAGGAAGATCCAGAAATGCTCAGGTGGATAAGGGCTTGGGACTCTCAGGCCAGCCAGAAGTAATGACGTCAAAAGGGGAGGGGCCATGTATAGAGCCAGGGGAATGCATTCCAGGGAGGGAAGCTAGAGGTCACAAACGTCCCAAATTCCATGGGTTCATGCTCTGGAATTTAGGAAATGGTACCTGTTCTCTGGGAAGGGCGTGCCCCATTATTAAGCAAAAAACTGGGAATAAGGGCTCGGGAAACTGTGTGTGAGCCTGGAGGGGCAGGCCTTAAATCCCAGTAGATAAAGGCTTTTCAGTGTCTAAACACTGCCTTTTCCCAGATTTCAAAACCTCAGGCAGGACTGTCAGAGTCCCAGGTCAGTCCAGTGTGAGGTGCCCACATGTTGGGTACCATGCGGGGTCCCTGGCCTCATCGTCGCCGAGGGAGGTTTTAAAGGAGCGCTGGCAGCCGCCTGCTTGTAACCCTATTCAGCTGGGAAGAGTAAGTCTGTGAGCAGAAGTTGAGCTGGGGCTGTGGGTGTTAGGCCCTTAAGCGAACTTCCAGAGATTGGGAAGACACCCCGCTTCTTAGGAGCTCAGTAGAGAGCCTTGTGGGTCATTGGTCAGGCGAACAATGGGTGTTAATGGCCGAAAACGCTCACGTGAACAAAGGTTGGGACGCTGTGACCAGCTTTTAGTGGTCATTTCATCAGTGGAGTTTGGAAAGCTGGACAGCCAGAAGTGCTCAGGAGGATCAGTGCTTAAGGTCCGGAGACCAGCAGGAAATGCTGACGTCATTGAAGGGAAAGGGCCACGTGGATAGCCAGAAATGCTCAGGTGTTCAAGTGCTTGGGTCCCTTGGGCTGGCTGAAGTTCTGACGTCTTCGAGAAGGAGTGGCCACAGAAAGATCCAGAAATGCTCAGGTGGATAAGGGCTTGGGACTCTAAGGCCAGCCAGAAGTGATGACGTCAAAAGGGGAGGGGCCATGTATAGAGCCAGGTGAATGCATTCCAGGGAGGGAAGCTAGAGGTCACAAACGTCCCAAATTCCATGGGTTCAAGCTCTGGAATTTAGGACATGGTACCTGTTCTCTGGGAAGGGCGTGCCCCATTATTAAGCAAAAAACTGGGAATAAGGGCTCGGGAAACTGTAAGTGAGCCTGGAGGGGCAGGCCTTTTCTCCCAGTAGTTAAAGGCTTTTCAGGGTCTAAACACTGCCTTTTCCCAGATTTCAAAACCTCAGGCAGGACTGTCAGAGTCCCAGGTCAGTCCAGTGTGAGGTGCCCACTTGTTGGGTACCATGCGGGGTCCCTGGCCTCATCGTCGCCTAGGGAGGTTTTAAAGGAGCGCTGGCAGCCGCCTGCTTGTAACCTTATCCAGCAGGGAAGAGTAAGTCTGTGAGCAGAAGTTGAGCTGGGGCTGTGGGTGTTAGGCCCTTAAGCGAACTTCCAGAGATTGGGAAGACACCCCGCTTCTTAGGAGCTCAGTAGAGAGCCTTGTGGGTCATTGGTCAGGCGAACAATGGGGGTTAATGGCCGAAAACGCTCACGTGAACAAAGGTTGGGACGCTGTGACCAGCTTTTAGTGGTCATTTCATCAGTGGAGTTTGGAAAGCTGGACAGCCAGAAGTGCTCAGGAGGATCAGTGCTTAAGGTCCGGAGACCAGCAGGAAAAGCTGACGTCATTGAAGGGAAAGGGCCACGTGGATAGCCAGAAATGCTCAGGTGTTCAAGTGCTTGGGTCCCTTGGGCTGGCTGAAGTTCTGACGTCTTCGAGAAGGAGTGGCCACAGAAAGATCCAGAAATGCTCAGGTGGATAAGGGCTTGGGACTCTCAGGCCAGCCAGAAGTGATGACGTCAAAAGGGGAGGGGCCATGTATAGAGCCAGGTGAATGCATTCCAGGGAGGGAAGCTAGAGGTCACAAACGTCCCAAATTCCATGGGTTCAAGCTCTGGAATTTAGGACATGGTACCTGTTCTCTGGGAAGGGCGTGCCCCATTATTAAGCAAAAAACTGGGAATAAGGGCTCGGGAAACTGTAAGTGAGCCTGGAGGGGCAGGCCTTTTCTCCCAGTAGTTAAAGGCTTTTCAGGGTCTAAACACTGCCTTTTCCCAGATTTCAAAACCTCAGGC
Organism: Plecotus auritus; assembly: GCF_963455305.1. Lineage (NCBI taxonomy): Eukaryota > Metazoa > Chordata > Mammalia > Chiroptera > Vespertilionidae > Plecotus > Plecotus auritus. The sequence goes on from NC_137771.1 coordinate 110,083,543, forward strand.
AGGACTGTCAGAGTCCCAGGTCAGTCCAGTGTGAGGTGCCCACTTGTTGGGTACCATGCGGGGTCCCTGGCCTCATCGTCGCCTAGGGAGGTTTTAAAGGAGCGCTGGCAGCCGCCTGCTTGTAACCTTATCCAGCAGGGAAGAGTAAGTCTGTGAGCAGAAGTTGAGCTGGGGCTGTGGGTGTTAGGCCCTTAAGCGAACTTCCAGAGATTGGGAAGACACCCCGCTTCTTAGGAGCTCAGTAGAGAGCCTTGTGGGTCATTGGTCAGGCGAACAATGGGGGTTAATGGCCGAAAACGCTCAAAGAACAAAGGTTGGGACGCTGTGACCAGCTTTTAGTGGTCATTTCATCAGTGGAGTTTGGAAAGCTGGACAGCCAGAAGTGCTCAGGAGGATCAGTGCTTAAGGTCCGGAGACCAGCAGGAAATGCTGACGTCATTGAAGGGAAAGGGCCACGTGGATAGCCAGAAATGCTCAGGTGTTCAAGTGCTTGGGTCTCTGGGGCTGGCGGAAGTGATGACGTCATTGAGGGGGAGAGGCCACATGAAGAGCCCGAAATGCTCAGGTGTTCAAGTGCTTGGGTCTCTTGGGCTGGCTGAAGTGCTTACGTCCTCGAGGGGGAGTGGCCACAGGAAGATCCAGAAATGCTCAGGTGGATAAGGGCTTGGGACTCTCGGGCCAGCCAGAAGTGATGACGTCAAAAGGGGAGGGGCCATGTATAGAGCCAGGTGAATGCATTCCAGGGAGGGAAGCTAGAGGTCACAAACGTCCCCCATTATTAAGCAAAAAACTGGGAATAAGGTCTCGGGAAACTGTAAGTGAGCCTGGAGGGGCAGGCCTTTTCTCCCAGTTGTTAAAGGCTTTTCAGGGTCTAAACACTGCCTTTTCCCAGATTTCAAAACCTCAGGCAGGACTGTCAGAGTCCCAGGTCAGTCCATTGTGAGGTGCCCACATGTTGGGTACCATGCGGGATTTCTGGCCTCATCGTCGCCGAGGGAACTTTAAAGGAGCACTGGCATCCGCCTGCTTGTAACCCTATCCAGCTGGGAAGAGTAAGTCTGTGAGCAGCAGCTGAGCTGGGGCTGTGGGTGTTAGGCCCTTAAGCGAACTTCCAGAGATTGGGAAGACACCCCGCTTCTTAGGAGCTCAGTAGAGAGCCTTGTGGGTCATTGGTCAGGCGAACAATAGGGGTTAATGGCCGAAACTCTGACGTGAACAACGGTTGGGGCCCTGTGACCACCTTTAGTGGTCATATCATCAGTGGAGTTTGGAAAGCCTGACAACCAGAAATGCTCAGGTGGATCAGTGCTTGGGGTCCAGAGACCAGCAGGAAATTCCGATGTCATTGAAGGGAAAGGGCCACGTGGATAGCCAGAAATGTTCAGGTGTTCAAATGCTTGGTGCCCAAGGGCTGGCCGGAAGTGCTGACGTCATCGAGAGGGAGTAGCCATATGAAGAGCCCAAAATGCTCAGGTGGACAAGTGCTTGGGGCTCTCCGGCCTGCCAGAAGTGCTGACGTCATCAAGGGGAGGGGCATGTAGAGAGCCAGGTGAATGCATTCCAGGGAGGGTCGCTAGAGGTCACAAACTTCCCAACTTCCATGGGTTCATGCTCTGGAATTTAGGACATGGTAGCTGTTCTCTGGGAAGGGCGTGCCCCATTATTAAGCAAAAAACTGGGAATTAGGGCTCGGGAAACTGTAAGTAAGCCTGCAGGGGCAGGCCTTTACGCCCAGTACTTAAAGGCTTTTCAGGGTCTCAACACTGCCTTTTCCCAGATTTCAAAACCTGAGGCAGGACTGTCAGAATCCCAGGTCAGTCCAGTGTGAGGTGCCCACATGTTAGGGACCATGCGGGGTCCCGGGCCTCATGGACGCCCAGGGAGGTTTTAAAGGAGCGCTGGCAGCCGCCTGCCTGTAACCCTAATTAGCTAGGAAAAGTAAGTCTGTGAGCAGAATTTGAGCAGGGGCTGTGGGTGTTAGGCCCTTAAGCTAACTTCCATAGATTGGGAAGTCACCCCGCTTCTTAGGAGCTCAGTAGACAGCCTTGTGGGTCATTGGTCAGGTGAACAAGGGGGTTAACGGCCGAAAATGCTCACGTGAAAAAGGTTTGGTCCCTGTGACCAGCTTTTAGTGGTCATATCATCCGTGGAGTTTGGAAAGCTGGACAGCCAGAATGGCTCAGGTGGCACAGTGCTTGGGGTCCCGAGACCAGCAGGAAATGCTGACGTCATTGAAGGGAAAGGGCCACGTGGATAGCCAGCAATGTTCAGGTGTTCAAATACTTGGTGCCCTGGGGCTTCCCGGAAGTGTTGATGTCATCGAAGGGGAGTGGCCACATGAAGTGCCCAAAATCCTCAGGTATATAAGGGCTTCGGGACCAGGGACCAGCAGGAAGTTCTGACATCATTGGAGGGAAGGGACCACGTGGAAAGTCAGAAATGCTCAGGTGTTCAAGTGCTTGGGGCCCTGGGGCTGTCAGGACGTGCTGATGTCATTGAGGGGGAGTGGCCACATGAAGTGCCCGAAATGCTCAGGTGGATAAGGGCTTGGGGACCTGGGACCAGCTGGAAGTGCTGACGTCATTGGAGGGAAGGGGCCACGTGGAGAGCCAGAAATGCTCAGGTGTTTAAGTGCTTGGGACTCTCAGGCCTGCAAGAAGTGCTGACGTCATCAAGGGGAGGGGCCATGTATAGAGCCAGGTGAATGCACTCCAGGGATGGTCGCTAGAGGTCACAAACGCCCCCACTTTCTGGGGTCGTTGCGCTGGAATTTTGGACATGGTACCTGTTCTCAGGGAAGGGCGTTCCCCATTATTAAGCAAAAAACTGCGAATTAGGGCTTGGGAAATGTATTGAGCCTGGAGGGGCAGGCCTTTACGCCCAGTACTTAAAGGCTTTTCAGGGTCTCAACACTGCCTTTTCCCAGATTTCAAAACCTCAGGCAGGACTGTCAGAGTCCCATGTCAGTTTAGCGTGAGGTGCCCGCATATTGCGGACCATGCGGGGTCCCTGGACTCATCGACTCCCAGGGAGGTTTTAAAAAAGCGCTGGCAGCCGCTTCCCTGTAACCTTATCAAGTTGGAAAGAGTAAGTCTGTGAGCAGAAGTTGAGCTGGGGCTGTGGGTGTTAGGCCCTTAAGCGAACTTCCATAGATTGGGAAGTCATCCCGCTTCTTAGGAGCTCATTAGACAGCCTTATGGGTCATTTTTCAGGCGAACAAGGGGTATTAATGGCGAAAACGCTCACGTGAACAAAGGTTGGGGCCCTGTAACCAGCTTTTAGTGGTCATATCATCAATGGGTTTGGAAAGCTGGACAGCCAGAAGTGCTCAGTTGGCTCAGTGCTTGGGGTCCGGAGACCAGCAGGAAATGCTGACGTCATTGAAGGAAAAGGGCCACGTAGATAGCCAGAAATGTTCATGTGTTCAAATGCTAGGGTCCCTGGGGCTTCCCGGAAGTGCTGACGTCATCGAGGGGGAGTGGCCACATGAAGTGCCCAAATGCTCAGGTGGATAAGGGCTTGGGGACCAGGGACCAGCAGGAAGTGCTGACGTCATTGGAGGGAATGGGCCACGTGGAATGTCACAAATGCTCAGGTGTTCAAGTGCTTGGGGCCCTGGGGTTGTCCGGAAGTGCTGACGTCGTTGAGGTGGAGTGGCCACATGAAGTGCTCAAATGCTCAGGTGGATAAGGGCTTGGGGACCGGGGACCAGCAGGAAGTGCTGACGTCATTTGCCGGAAGGGTCCACGTGGAGAGCCGGAAATGCTCAGGTGTTCAAGTGCTTGGGGCCCTGGGGCTGTCTGGAAGTGCTGACGTCATTGAGGTGGAGTGGCCACATGAAGTGCTCAAATGCTCAGGTGGATAAGGGCTTGGGGACCGGGGACCAGCAGGAAGTGCTGACGTTATTTGCCGGAAGGGTCCACGTGGAGAGCCGGAAATGCTCAGGTGGACAAGTGCATTGGGCTCTCAGGCCGGCCAGAAGTGCTGACCTCATCAAGCGGAGGGGCCATGTATAGAGCCAGTTGAATGCATTCCAGGGAGGGTCGCTAGAGGTAACAAACGCCCCAACTTCCATGGGTCGATGCGCTGGAATTTTGGACATGGTACCTGTTCTCAGGGAAGGGCGTTAACCGTTATTAAGCAAAAAATTGTGAATTAGGGCTTGGAAACTGTAAGTTAGCCTTGAGGGGCTGGCCTTTACGCCCAGTACTTAAAGGCTTTTCAGGATCTCAACACTGCCTTTTCCCAGATTTCAAAACCTCAGGGAGGACTGTCAGCGTGCCAGGTCAGTCCAGTGTGAGGTGCCCGCATGTTAGGGACCATGCGGGGTCCCGGGCCTCATTGACCCCGAGGGAGGTTTTAAATGAGCGCTGGCAGGAGAGAAACCAAGATGGCGGCATAGGTAAACACCTAAACTGCTGCCTCACACAACAATTTCAAAACTACAACTAAAAGACAGAACGGACACCATCCAGAACCACAGGAAAGCTGGCTGAGTGAAAATTATACAACTAGAAGGAAAGAGAAAAGCTCACAGAGAATTGCAGGTACGGCAAAGGGGCTTTGTGTGCGCAGAGAGGAAGGGCGGCTGAGAGCCTGGCTGACTTTCTCTGGCGGAAGGGGGAAGGAAGCCTCCGACCGCACTGAACCCCAGTTCTGACTGCACTGAACCCCAGTTCCAGGCGAACCCCTGGGGACCCACGCTCTTACGGGGGGAGTCTGGACTCTCGGGCGGAGACTCGAGCTGGGAATGGCAGAAGTCTGAAGGCGCACCCGGGCCAGTGCGCACAAAGGCTGCGGAGGTTGCCACAGGCTTTCCCTAGTGGAAGGGAGTCAGAGGATCCTGACTCCACTGAACCCCAGTTCTGACTGCAGTGAACCCCAGTTCCAGGCGAGCCCCTAAGGACCCACGCTCTTGTTGGGGGAGTCTGGACTCTCGGGCGGAGACTCGAGCTGGGGAAGGCGGAGGACTGAAAGCGCATATGTGCGCAAGGGCAAGGCTGACAGGAAGCCAAGACTGAGACTCCACCCCATCCAAGCTGAGAACAGAGGCTATTGCAATTTAGCAAGTCTAATCCTATAAGGCCGTCTCCAGCACCGAACTTCTCCCAGCATAGACACAGCTGATCCTTACAGCCAACTGGCCCGGAGGTCAATTCTTCCCAGTGATACCAGCAACAATAAAGAGTTAATTACAACAAGGCTGTACACACAGTCCACAAAGGGGTGCACCAAGAGTGTCCACCTCAGGTTAACTGGGGAAGCAGACCCACTGGGCCATATTGGAAACCCTAGCACAAATATTTACCTTACCAACTCAGGGAATCAGTGAAAATGCGGGGTCAAAGAATCAGATCACAAACGAAAGAAATGGAGGAAAACAAATGACTGGATATAGAATTCAAAACCACGGTTATAAGACTTTTTAAGAATATCCTAGAAAAGGCCGATAAATATAACGAGACCCTCGAAGATATGAAAAAGGACTAACTAGAAATTAAACATACACTGACTGAAATAAAAAATATTATACAGAGACCCAGAAACAGAATAGAGGAACACAAGAATCAAGTCAAAGAACTGAAATACAAAGAAGCAAAAAACACTCAACCGAAAAAGCAAAAAAAAAAAATCCAAAAAGTTGAAAATAATGTAAGAAGACTCTGGGACAACTTCAAGCGTACCAACATCAGAATTATGGGGGTGCCAGAAGAAGAGAGAGAGCAAGATACTGAAAACCTATTTGAAGAAATAATGACCGAAAACTTCCCCCACCTGGTGAAAGAAATAGACTTACAAGTCCAGGAAGCCCACAGAACCCCAAACAAAAGGAATCCAAAGAGGACCACACCAAGACACATCATAATTAAAATGCCAAGAGCAAAAGACAAAGAGAGAATATTATAAGCAGCAAGAGAAAAACAGTTAATTACCTACAAGGGAGCACCCATACGACTGTCAGCTGACTTCTCAACAGAAACTATGCAGGCCAGACGGGAGTGGCAAGAAATTTTCAATGTGATGAATAGCAAGAACCTACAACCAAGATTACTCTACCCAGCAAAGCTATCATTCAGAATTGAAGGGCAGATAAAGAGCTTCACAGATAAGAAAAAGCTGAAGGAGTTCATCACCACCAAACCAGTATTATATGAAATGCTGAAAGGTATTCTTAAAGAAGAGGAAGAAGAAAAAAGTAAAGAGAAAAATTATGAACAACAAATACATATCTATCAACAAGCGAACCTAAAAATCAAGTGAATTAAAAACCTGAGGAACAGAATAATCTGGTGAATATAATAGAATCAGGGGCATAGATAGGGAGTGGACTGATAATTCTCAGGGGGAAAGGGGTATGGGGGGTTCATGAAGAGAATGGACAAAAATCATACACCTATGGATGAGGACAGTGGGGGGGAGGTAAGGGCAGAAGGTGGGGTGGGAAATGGGTGGAGGGGAGCTATGGGGGGAAAAAGGAGAAATAATTGTAATAATCTGAATAAAGATTTATTTTAAAAAATAAAAATAAAAATAAATAAATAAATAAATAAATAAATGAGCGCTGGCAGACGCCTGCCTGTAACCCTCCCCAACTGGGAAGAGTAAGTCTGTGAGCAGAAGTTGAGCAGGGCCTGTGGGTGTTAGGCCCTTAAGCTAACTTCCAGAGATTGGGAAGTCACCCAGCTTCTTAGGAGCTCAGTAGACTGCCTTGTGGGTCATTGGTCAGGCGAACAAGGGGAGTTAAGGGCCAAAAACGCTCACGTGAACAAAGGTTGGGTCCCTGTGACCAGCTTTTAGTGGTAACATCAGTGGAGTTTGGAAAGCTGGACACCCAGAAGTGCTCAGGTGGCTCAGTGCTTGTGGTCCGGAAAAAGCAAGAAATGGTTACGTCATTGAAGGGAAAGGGCCACGAGGATAGCCAGAAATGCTCAGGTATTCAAGTGCTTGGGTCCCTGGGGCTGGCCGGAAGTGCTGACGTCATTGAGGTGCAGTGGCCACATGAAGAGCCCGAAATGCTCAGGTGGATAAGGGCTTGGGGACCGGGGAGCAGCTGGAAGTGCTGACATCATTGGAGAAAAGGGGCCAAGTGGAGAGCCAGAAATGCTCAGGTGGACAAGTGCTTGGGGCTCTCTGGCCGGCCAGAAGTGCTGACGTCATCAAGGGAAGGGGCCAGGTAGAAAGCCAGGTGAATGCATTCCAGGGAGGGTCGCTAGAGGTCACAAACGCCCAAATTCCATGGGTCCATGCTCTGGAATTTTGGACATGGTATCTGTTCTCAGGGAAGGGTGTTCTCCATTATTAAGCAAAAAACTGGGAATTAGGGCTCGGGAAACTGTAAGTAAGCCTGGAGAGGCAGCCTTTATGCCCAGTACTTAAAGGCTTTTCAGAGTCTCAACACTGCCTTTTCCCAGATTTCAAAACCTCAGGCAGGACTGTCAGAGTGCCATGTCAGTCCAGTGTGAGGTGCCCGTATGTTAGGAACCATGCGGGGTCCCGGGACTCATCGACGCCCAGTGAGGTTTTAAAGGAGCGCTGGCAGACGCCTGCCTGTAACCCTCCCCAACTGGGAAGAGTAAGTCTGTGAGCAGAAGTTGAGCAGGGCCTGTGGGTGTTAGGTCCTTAAGCGAACTTCAAGAGATTGGGAAGTCACCCCACTTCTTAGGAGCTCAGTAGACAGCCTTGTGAGTCATTGTTAGGGCCAACAAGGGGTTTAATGGTGAAAAGGCTCACGTGAACAAATGTTGGGGCCCTGTGCCCAGCTTTTAGTGGTCATATCATCAGTGGAGTTTGGAAAGCTGGACAGCCAGAAGTGCTCAGGTGGCTCAGTGCTTGGGGTCCGGAGACCAGCAGGAAATGCTGACGTCATTGAAGGGAAAGGGCCATGTAGATAGACAGAAATGTTCAGGTATTCAAATGCTTGGGGCCCTGGGGATTCCCGGAAGTGCTGACGTCATCAAGGGGGAGTGGCAACATGAAGAGCCCGAAATGCTCAGGTGGATAAGGGCTAGGCGACGAGGGACCAGCAGGAAGTGCTAACGTCATTTGCGGGAAGGGGCCACGTGGAGAGCCGGAAATGCTCAGGTGGACAAGTGCTTGGGGCTCTCTGGCCGGCCATAAGTGCTGATGTCATCAAGGGGAGGTGCCATGTAACTAGCCAGGTGAATGCACTCCAGGGTGGGTCGCTAGAGGTCACAAACGCCCCCACTTCCTTGGGTCGTTCCGTTGGAATTTTGGACATGGTACCTGTTCTCAGGGAAGGACGTTCCCCATGAATTAAGCAAAAAACTGGGACTAAGGGCTCGGGAAACTTTAAGTGAGCCTGGAGGGGCAGGCCTTTACACCCAGTACTGAAAACCTTTTCAGGGTCTCAACACTGCCTTTTCCCAGATTTCAAAACCTCAGGCAGGACTGATAGAGTCCCAGGACAGTTCAGCGTGAGGTGCCCGCATGTTGCGGACCATGCGGGGTCCCTGGCCTCATCGACTCGCATGGAGGTTTTAAAGGAGCGCTGGCAGCTGCCTGCCTGTAACCCTACCGAGCTGGGAAGTGTACCTCTGTGAGAGAAGTTGAGCTAGGGCTTTGGTTGTTAGGCCCTTAAGGTAACTTCCAGAGATTGGGAAGTCACCCCGCTTCTTAGGAGTTCAGTAGACAGCCTTGTGGGTCATTGGTCAGGCGAACAATGGGGGTTAACGTCCGAAAACACTCACGTCAACAAAGGTTGGGGCCCTGTGACCAGCTTTTAGTGGTCATATCATCAGTGGAGTTTGGAAAGCTGACAGCCAGAAGTGCTCAGGTGGATCAGTGCTTAAGGTCCGGAGACCAGCAGGAAATACTTACTTCATTAAAGGGAAAGGGCAACGTGGATAGCCAGAAATGCTCAGGTGTTCAAGTGCTTGGGTCTGTGGGGTTGCTGGAAGTGCTGACGTCATCGAGGGGGAGTGGCCAAATGAAGAGCCCGAAATGCTCAGGTGGATAAGGGCTTAGGGACCGGGGACCAGCTGGAAGTGCTGACATCATTGGAGGGAAGGGGCCACGTGGATAGCCAGAAATGCTCAGGTGGAGAAGTGCTTGGGGCTCACTGGCCGGCCAGAAGTGCTGACCTCATCAAGCGGAAGGGCCATGTATAGAGCCAGGTGAATGCATTCCAGGGAGGGTCGCTAGAGGTCACAAAAGCCCATATTTTCATGGGTCCATGCCCTGTAATTTTGGACATGGTACCTGTTCTCAGGGAAGGGCGTTCCCCATGAATTAAGCAAAAATCTGGGACTTAGGGCTCGGGAAACTGTAAGTGAGCCTGGAGGGTCAGGCCTTTACGCTCAGTACTGAAAGGCTTTTCAGGGTCTAAACACTGCCTTTTCCCAGATTTCAAAACCTCAGGCAGGACTGTCAGAGTCCCATGTCAGTTCAGCGTGAGGTGCCCGCATGTTGCGGACCATGCGGGGTCCCTGGCCTCATCGACGTCCAGGGAGGTTTTAAAGGAGCGCTGGCAGCCGCCTGCCTGTAACCCTACTGAGCTGGGTAGAGTACGTCTGTGAGCAGAAGTTGAGCTGGGGCTATGGGTGTTAGGCCCTTAAGCGAACTTCCAGAGATTGGGAAGTCACCCCGCTCCTTAGGAGCTCATTAGACAACCTTGTGGGTCATTGTTCAGGCCAACAGGGGGTATTAATGGCGAAAACGCTCACGTGAACAAAGGTTGGGGCCCTGTGACCAGCTTTTAGTGGTCATATCACCAGTGGAGTTTGGAAAGCTGGACAGCCAGAAGTGCTCAGGTGGCTCTGTGCTTGGGGTCCGGAGACCATCAGGAAATGCTGAAGTCATTGAAGGGAAAAGGCCACGTGGATAGCCAGAAATGCACAGGTGTACAAATGCTTGGGTCCCTAGGGCTATCGGAAGTGCTGACGTCATAGAGGGGGAGTGGCAACATAAAGAGCCCGAAATGTTCAGGTGGATAAGGGCTTGGGAACTGGGGACCAGCAGGAAGTGCTGATGTCATTGGAGGGAAGGAGCCACGTGGAGAACCAGAAAGGCTAAGGTGGACAATGCTTGGGGCTCTCCAGCAGGCCAGAAGTGCTGACGTCATCAAGGGGAGGGGCCATGTATAGAGCCAGGTGAATGCATTACAGGGAGGGTCTCTAGAGGTCACAATAGCCCTAACTTCCATGGGTCCATGCTCTGGAATTTTGGACATGGTACCTGTTCTCAGGGAAGGGCGTTCCCCAAGAATTAAGCAAAAATCTGGGAGTTAGGGCTCGGGAAACTGTAGGTGAGCCTGGAGGGGCAGGCCTTTACGCCCAGTACTTAAAGGCTTTTCAGGGTCTCAACACTGCCTTTTCCCAGATTTCAAAACTTCAGGCAGGACTGTCAGAGTCCCATGTCAGTTCAGCATGAGGTGCCCGCATGTTGCGGACCATGCGGGGTCCCTGGCCTCATCGACGCCCAGGGAGGTTTTAAAGGAGCGCTGGCAGCCGCTTGCCTGTAACCCTACCGAGCTGGGAAGAGTACGTCTGTGACAGAAGTTTAGCTGGGTCTTTGGTTGTTAGGTCCTTAAGCTAACTTCCAGAGATTGGGAAGTCACCCCGCTTCTCAGGAGCTCAGTAGACAGCCTTGTGGGTCATTGGTCAGGCGAACAATGGGGGTTAACGGCCGAAAACGCTCACGTGAACAAAGGTTGGGTCCCTGTGACCAGCTTTTAGTGGTCATATCATCAGTGGAGTTTGGAAAGCTGGACAGCCAGAATTGCTCAGATGGCTCAGTGCTTGGTGTCCGGAATAAGCAGGAAATGCTGATGTCATTGAAGGGAAAGGGCCATGTGGATAGCCAGCAATGTTCAGGAGTTCAAATGCTTGGGGCCCTGGGGCTTCCTGGAAGTGCTTATGTCATCGACGGGGTGTGGCCACATGAAGAGCCCGAAATGCTCTGGTGGATTAAGGCTTGGGGACTGGGGACCAGCAGGAAGTGCTGACGTCATTGGAGAAAAGGGGCCACATGGAGAGCCAGAAATGCTCAGGTGTTCAAGTACTTGGGGCTCTGGGGCTGTCCGGAAGTGCTGACGTCATCGAGGGGGAGTGGCCACATGAAGAGCCAGAAATGTTCAGGTGGATAAGGGCTTGGGTACCGGGGACCAGCAGGAAGTGCTGACGTCATTGGAGAAAAGGGGCCCTTGGAGAGACAGAAACGCTCAGGTGGACAAGTGCTTGGGGCTCTCCGGCCAACCAGAATTGCTGACGTCATCACGCTAAGGGGCCTTCTAGAGAGCCATTTGAATGCATTCAGGGAATGGTCGCTAGAGGTCACAAAAACCCCAATTTCCATGGGTCCATGCTCTGGAATTATGGACTTGGTACTTGTTCTCAGGGAAGGGCGTTCCCCATGAATGAAGAAAAAAAATGGGACTTAGAGCTCGGGAAACTGTAAGTGAGCCTGGAGAGGCAGGCCTTTACGCCAAGTACTGAAAGGATTTTTAGGGTCTCAACACTGCCTTTTCCCAGATTTCTAAACCTCAGGCAGGACTGTCAAAGTTCCAGGTCAGTCCAGTGTGAGGTGCCCGCATGTTGGGGACCATGCGCTTCCCTGGCCTCATCGATGCCCAGGGAGGTTTTAAAGGAGCGCTGGCAGCCGCCTGCCTGTAACCCTATCCAGCTGGGAATAGTAAGTCTGTGAGCAGAAGTTGAGCTGGGGCTGAGGGTGTTAGGCCCTTAAGAGAATTTCCAGAGAATGGGAAGTCACCCCACTTCTTAGGAGCTCAGTAGACAGCCTTGTGTGTCATTGTTCAGGCGAACAATAGGGGTTAAAGGCCGAAAACGCTCACGTGAACAAAGGTTGGTGTCCTCTGACCAGCTTTTTGTGGTCATATCATCAGTGGAGTTTGGAAAGCTGGACAACCAGAAGTGCTCAGGTGGATCACTGCTTAAGGTCCAAAGACCAGCAGGAAATGCTGTCCTCATTGGAGGGAAGGGGCCAAGTGGAGAGCCAGAAATGCTCAGGTGTTTAAGTGCTTGGGGCCCTGGGGCTTGCCGGAAGTGCTGAAGTCATCGAGGGAGAGTGGCCACATGAAGAGCCCAAAATGCTCAGATGGATAAGGGCTTGGGGACAGGGACCAGCTGGAAGTGCTGACATCATTTGCAGGAAGGGTCCACGTGGAGAGCCATAAATGCTCAAGTGGACAAGTGCTTGGGGCTCTCAGCCCGGCCAGAAGTTCTGACGTCATCAAGGAGAGCGGCCATGTATAGAACCAGGTGAATGCATTCCAGGGATGGTCGCTAGAGGTCACAAAAGCCCCAACTTCCATGGGTCCATGCTCTGGAATTTTGGACATGGTACCTGTTTTCAGGGAAGGGCATTCCCATGAATTTAGCAAAAAACTGAGACTTAAGGCTCGGCAAAATCTAAGTGAGCCTGGAGGGGCAGGCCTTTATGCCCAGTACTAAAAGGCTTTTCAGGGTCTCAACACTGCCTTTTCCCAGATTTCAAAATCTCAAGTAGGACTGTCAGAGACCCTGGACAGTTCAGTGTGAGGTGCCCACCTGTTGCGGACCATGCGGGGTCCCTGGCCTTTTAGACCCCTAGGGAGGTTTTAACGGAGCGCTGGCAGTCACCTGCCTATAACCCTACCGAGCTGGGAAGAATAAGTCTGTGAGCAGAAGTTGAGCTGGGGCTGTGGGTGTTAGGCCCTTAAGCAAACTTCCAGAGATTGGGAAGTCACCCCACTTCTTAGGAGCTCATTAGACAGCCTTGTGGTCATTGTTCAGGCGAACAATAGGGGTTAATGTCCCAAAACGCTCACGTGAACAAAGGTTGGGGCCCTGAATCAGCTTTTATTGGTCATATCATCAGTGGGGTTTGGAAAGCTGGACAGTTAGAAGTGCTCAGGTGTCTCAGTGCTTGGGGTCCAGATACCAGCAGGAAATGCTGATGTCATTGAAGGGAAAGGGCCACGTGGATAGCCAGAAATGTTCAGGTGTTGAAATGCTTGGGGCCCAAGGGCTGGCCGAAAGTGCTGACGTCATCGAGGGGGAGTGGCCACACGAAGAGGCCGAAATGCTCAGGTGGAAAAGGGCTTGGCCACCAGGGACCAGCAGGAAGTGCTGATGTCATTGAAGGAAAGGGGCCACATGTAGAACCAGAAATGCTCAGGTGGACAAGTGCTTAGTTTTCTCCAGCCGGCCAGAAGTGCTGACGTCATCAAGGGGAGGGCCATGTAGAGAGCCAAGTGAATGCATTCCAGGGAGGGTCGCTAGAGGTCAGAAAAGCCCCAACTTCCATGGGTCCATGCTCTGGATCTTTGAACTGGATACCTGTTCTCAGGGAATGGCGTTCCCCATGAATTAAGGGAAAAACTGGGACTTAGGGCTCGGGAAACTGTCAGTTAACCTGGAGGGGCAGGCCTTTACACCCAGTACTGAAAGGCTCTTCAGGGTGTCAACACCGCTTTTTCTTAGATTTCAAAACCTCAGGAAGGACTGTCAGAGTCCCAATTCAGTCCAATGTGAGGTGCCCGCATGATGGGGACCATGTGGTGTCCCTGGCCTCAAGGAAGCCCAGGGAGGTTTCAAAGTAGCGCTGGCAGCCGCCTGCCTGTAACCCTACCAAGCTGGGAAGAGTAAGTCTGTGAGCAGAAGTTGAGCTGGGGCTGTGGGGTTTAGGACCTTAAGCGAACTTCCAGAGATTGGGAAGTCACCCCGCTTCTTAGGAGCTCAGTAGACAACCTGTGGTTCATTGGTCAGGCGTACAAGAAAGGTTAATGGACTGTCAGAGTCCCAGGTCAGACCAGTGAGGTACCTGAACACGACTTCCCAGTCATTAAACGGTGTCCTTCAGATATTAAGGCTCTATGAATATGTTTTCTTGGTGTTGCAAGCACATTTCTAAATATTTCCTTGTCAATACTTGTGAATTCTCAGACTTTGAATCACTTGTCCAGTGAATCAAGCGCATTCATTTTGAATTCAAAGTGCTTATACGGCGCTTTTCCATATGTACCAGCTCTTTTAGACGTTAATTATTCGTATTTTAAAGACTATCCTACTTTTCCCAGCGCTTTGAATACAAATTCTCAGTATTTCAATATGCAGTAGAGATGTAAAAGTTGTACAATGTATTCCAAGTGTTTCAGAAACATTCCTACACATTTCCCCGTTCAGTATTTTTGAGCTCTGAGACTTTAACATTTTAACACAGGTATCATACCAGCTCTTAAAGGTACATTATTAATACTTTGAACATTACCCGAACTAACATTTAGATTTCTTAAACTTTTAATATTTTCATACCCTCATATCAGCTCTATAAACATGAGTTTTTTCACCACCTTTCTTCCAAAAAACTGCAACTCAGTTTGGCTGAATTATAATGTAAACAGTATCGCACTCACTTCTCAGCTCTTTGAACACGACTTCCCAGTCACTAAACAGTGTCATTCAGATAATTAGGGTCTATGTATATGTGTCCTTAGTCTTCCAAGCACATTCCTAAATATTTTCCAATAAATGTTTGTGAATTCTCAGAGTTTGAATCACTGTTGTGAAATGATTCAAGCTCATTCCTTCTTAATTCCAAGTGCTTATACAGCGTTTTTCCGTGTGGAACAGCACTGTAAAAGTAAATTATTACTATATTAAAACTCTCCTACATTTCACAGGGTTTTGAATACAAATTCTCAGTGTTTCAACATGCACTAGAGATATGAAGTTTCTACAAACGAATTCCAAGAGTTTCAGACGCATAATCAAAATTTCCCTGCTCTGTCATTGAGCTCTCAGAGTTTGAACATTTTCATACAGTTATCTGAGCCCTACGAAAATGAATGCATGAATGTTTAACCTTCTTTCCACAATGCCAACACATTGAGACTGAAATATAAAGGTCAGCAGTATCGCACTCACTTCTCAGCTCTTTGAACACGACTTCCCAGTCATTAAACAGTGTCATTCAGATATTGAGGCTCTATGTACAAGTGTTCTTAGTCTTTCAAGCACTTTCCTAAATATTTTCCAAGTCAATGTTTGTGAATTCTCAGTTTGAATCACTGTTGTGCAGTGATTCAAGCTCATTCCTTGTAAATTCCAAGTGCTTATACAGCGTTTTTCCATGTGTAACAGCTCTTTAAAAGTGAATTATTACTATATTAAAGACTGTCCAACCTTTCACAGCTCTTTGAATACAAATTCTAAGTATATAAACATGCACTAGAGATACGTTTCTATAAACTGAATCCATGGGTTTCAGACACATTCCTAGATATTTCCCTGGTTTGTCATTTGTAGCTTTGAGAGTTTGAACATTTTCACTCTGGTATCTGAGCTCTATGAAAATGAATTTAAATGTTTAACCTTCTTTAAACAACGCCAACACATTGAGACTGAATTACAAATGTAAAGAGTTTCACACAGACTTCTCAGCTCTTTGAACACGACTTACCAGTCATTAAACAGTGTCCTTCAGATATTAAGGCTCTATGAATATGTGTGCTGGTGTTGCAAGCACATTTCTAAATGTTTCCCAAGTCAATACCTGTGAATTCTCAGAGTTTGAATCAATGTTGTCCAGTGAATCAAGCTCATTCATTGTGAATTCCAAGTGCTTATATGGCGCTTTTCCAAATGTACCGTCATTTTTAGAGGTTGTTACTATTTTAAAGACTATCCTACTTTTCCAAGCGTTTTGAATACAAATTCACCGTATTTCAACATGCAGTAGAGATTTAAAAGTTCTACAACGTATTCGAAGTGTTTCAGACACATTCCTACACATTTCCCCGTTCAGTATTTTTGAGCTCTGAGAGTTTTAACATTTTAACACAGGTATCATACCAGCTCTTAAAGGTACATTATTAATACTTTGAACACTACCCGAACTATCATTTAGATTTCTTAAAGCTTTGAATATTTTCATACCCTCATATCAGCTCTATGAACATGAGTTTATTCACTACCTTTCTTCCAAAAAAAGGCAACTCACTTTGGCTGAATTATAATGTAAACAGTATCACACTCACTTCTCACCTCTTTAAACACGACTTCCCAGTCATTAAACAGTGTCATTCAGATATTAAGACTCTATGTACAAGTGTTCTTAGTCTTTCAAGCACATTCCTAAATATTTTCCAATTCATTGTTTGTGAATTCTCAGAGTTGGAATCACTGTTGTGCAGTGATTCAAGCTCATTCCTTGTTAATTCCAAATGCTTATACAGCGTTTTTCCATGTGGAACAGCACTTTAAAAGTAAATTATTACTATATTAAAAACTCTCCTACCTTACACAGGGTTTTGAATACAAATTCTCAGTGTTTCAACATGCACTAGAGATATGAAGTTTCTACAAACGAATTCCAAGAGTTTAAGACGCATAATCGAAATTTCCCTGGTCTATCATTTTGAGCTCTCAGAGTTTGAACATTTTCATACAGGTATCTGAGCCCTACGAAAATGAATGAATGAATGTATAACCTTCTTTCCACAATGCCAACACAATGAGACTGAAATATAAAGGT
This sequence comes from Plecotus auritus, assembly GCF_963455305.1. NCBI lineage: Eukaryota > Metazoa > Chordata > Mammalia > Chiroptera > Vespertilionidae > Plecotus > Plecotus auritus. The sequence goes on from NC_137771.1 coordinate 110,100,034, forward strand.
CAGCAGTATCGCACTCACTTCTAAGCTCTTTGAACACAACTTCCCAGTCATTAAACAGTGTCATTCAGATATTGAGGCTCTATGTACAAGTGTTCTTAGTCTTTCAAGCACTTTCCTAAATATTTTCCAAGTCAATGTTTGTGAATTCTCAGTTTGAATCACTGTTGTGAAGTTATTCAAGCTCATTCCTTGTTAATTCCAAGTGCTTATACAGTGTTTTTCCATGTGTAACAGCTCTTTAAAAGTGAGTTATTACTATATTAAAGACTGTCCAACCTTTCACAGCTCTTTGAATACAAATTCTAAGTATTTAAACATGCACTAGAGATATGTTTCTATAAACTGATTCCATGGGTTTCAGACACATTCCTAGATATTTCCCTGGTTTGTCATTTGTAGCTTTGAGAGTTTGAACATTTTCACACTGGTATCTGAGCTCTATAAAAAAGAATTTAAATGTTTAACCTTCTTTAAACAACGCCAACACATTGAGACTGAATTATAAAGGTCAGCAGTATCGCACTCACTTCTCAGCTCTTTGAACACGACTTCCCAGTCATTAAACATTGTCCTTCAGATATTAAGGCTCTATGAATATGTGTTCTTGGTGTTGCAAGCACATTTCTAAATGTTTCCCAAGTCAATACTTGTAAATTCTCAGAGTTTGAATCAATGTTGTCCAGTGAATCAAGCTCATGCATTGTGAATTCCAAGTGCTTATACGTCGCTTTTCCATATGTACCGTCATTTTTAGAGGTTACTACTATTTTAAAGACTATATTACTTTTCCAAGAGTTTTGAATACAAATTCTCAGTATTTCAACATTCACTAGAGATATGAAGTTTCTACAAACGAATTCCAAGCGTTTCAGAAGCATAATCGAAATTTCCCTCGTCTGTCATTTTGAGCTCTCAGAGTTTGAACATTTTCATACAGGTATGAAAATGAATGCATAAATGTTTAACCTTTCCACAATGCCAACACATTGAGACTGAAATATAAATGTCAGCAGTATCGCACTCACTTCTCAGCTCTTTGAACACGACTTTCCAGTCAGCCAACTGTGTCCTTCAGATATGAAGGCACTGTGAATATGTATTCTGTGTATTTCAAGCACTTTTCTTAAATTTTTCCGGACTGTCATTTTTAATTCTGAGACCTTTAATTACTGTTTTCCAGTAGTTCAAGGTCATTCACTGTGAATTCCATGTGTTTATACAGCGATTTTTCATGTATTCCACCTCTTTAAACGGAATTATTACTATTTTAAAGACTATCCTACTTTTCACAGGGCTTTGAATACAAATTCTCAGTATTTCAACAAGCAGTAGAGATGTAAAAGTTGTACAACGTATTCCAAGTGTTTCAGAAACATTCCTACACATTTCCCCATTCAGTATTTTTGAGCTCTGAGACTTTTAACATTTTAACACAGGTATCATACCAGCTCTTAAAGGTACATTATTAATACTTTGAACACTACCCGAACTATCCTTTAGATTTCTTAAAGCTTTGAATATTTTCATACCCTCATATCATCTCTATGAACATGAGTTTTTTCACCACCTTTATTTCATAAAATGGCAACTCAGTTTGGCTGAATAAAAATGTAAACAGTATCACACTCACTTCTCAGCTCTTTCAACACGACTTCCCAGTCATTAAACAGTGTCATTCAGATATTGAGGCTCTATGTACAAGTGTTCTTAGTCTTTCAAGCACATTCCTAAATATTTTCCAAGTCAATGTTTGTGAATTCTCAGTTTGAATCACTGTTGTGCAGTGATTCAAGCTCATTCCTTGTAAATTCCAAGTGCTTATGCAGCGTTTCTCCATGTGTAACAGCTCTTTAAAAGTGAATTATTACTATATTAAAGACTGTCCAATCTTTCACAGCTCTTTGAATACAAATTCTAAGTATTTAAACATGCACTAGAGATATGTTTCTATAAACCGATTCCATGGGTTTCATACACATTCCTAGATATTCCCCTGGTTTGTCATTTGTAGCTTTGAGAGTTTGAACATTTTCACACTGGTATCCGAGCTCTATGAAAATGAAATAAATGTTTAACCTTCTTTAAACAACGCCAACACATTGAGACTGAATTATAAACGTAAAGAGTTTCACACAGACTTCTCAGCTCTTTAAACACGACTTCCCAGTCATTAAACAGTGTCCTTCAGATATTAAGGCTCTATGAATATGTGTTCTTGGTGTTGCAAGCACATTTCTAAATGTTTCCCAAGTCAATACTTGTAAATTCTCAGAGTTTGAATCAATGTTGTCCAGTGAATCAAGCTCATTCATTGTGAATTCCAAGTGCTTATACAGCGTTTTTCCATGAGTAACAGCACTTTAAAAGTAAATTATTACTATATTAAAGACTCTCCTACCTTTCACAGGGTTTTGAATACAAATTCTCAGTGTTTCAACATGCACTACAGATATGAAGTTTCTACAAACGAATTCCAAGAGTTTCAGACGCATAATCGAAATTTCCCTGGTCTGTCATTTTGAGCTCTCAGAGTTTGAACATTTTCATACAGGTATCTGAGCCCTACGAAAATGAATGCATGAATGTTTAACCTTTCCACAATGCCAACACATTGAGACTGAAATATAAATGTCAGCAGTATCGCACTCACTTCTAAGCTCTTTGAACACGACTTCCCAGTCATTAAACAGTGTCATTCAGATATTGAGGCTCTATGTACAAGTGTTCTTAGTCTTTCAAGCACTTTCCTAAATATTTTCCAAGTCAATGTTTGTGAATTCTCAGTTTGAATCACTGTTGTGCAGTGATTCAAGCTCATTCCTTGTAAATTCCAAGTGCTTATGCAGCGTTTTTCCATGTGTAACAGCTCTTTAAAAGTGAATTATTACTATATTAAAGACTGTCCAACCTTTCACAGCTCTTTGAATACAAATTCTAAGTATTTAAACATGCACTAGAGATATGTTTCTATAAACCGATTCCATGGGTTTCATACACATTCCTAGATATTCCCCTGGTTTGTCATTTGTAGCTTTGAGAGTTTGAACATTTTCACACTGGTATCCGAGCTCTATGAAAATGAAATAAATGTTTAACTTTCTTTAAACAACGCCAACACATGGAGACTGAATTATAAAGGTCAGCAGTATCGCACTCACTTCTCAGCTCTTTGAACACGACTTCCCAGTCATTAAACAGTGTCCTTCAGATATTAAGGCTCTATGAATATGTGTTCTTGGTGTTGCAAGCACATTTCTAAATGTTTCCCAAGTCAATACTTGTAAATTCTCAGAGTTTGAATCAATGTTATCCAGTGAATCAAGCTCATTCATTGTGAATTCCAAGTGTTATACGGCGCTTTTCCATATGTACCGTCATTTTTAGAGGTTACTACTATTTTAAAGACTATCCTACCTTTCCAAGAGTTTTGAATACAAATTCTCAGTATTTCAACATGCAGTAGAGATGTAAAAGTTGTACAACGTATTCCAAGTGTTTCAGAAACATTCCTACACATTTCCCCGTTCAGTATTTTTGAGCTCTGAGACTTTTAACATTTTAACACAGGTATCATACCAGCTCTTCAAGGTACATTATTAATACTTTGAACACTACCCGAACTATCATTTAGATTTCTTAAAGCTTTGAATATTTTCATACCCTCATATCAGCTCTATGAACATGAGTTTTTTCACCACCTTTCTTTCAAAAAATGGCAACTCAGTTTGGCTGAATTAAAATGTAAACAGTATCACACTCAATTCTCAGCTCTTTAAACACAACTTCCCAGTCATTAAACAGTGTCATTCAGATATTGAGGCTCTATGTACAAGTGTTCTTAGTCTTTCAAGCACATTCCTAAATATTTTCCAAGTCAATGTTTGTGAATTCTCAGTTTGAATCACTGTTGTGCAGTGATTCAAGCTCATTCCTTGTAAATTCCAAGTGCTTATACAGCGTTTTTCCATGTGTAACAGCTCTTTAAAAGTGAATTATTACTATATTAAAGACTGTCCAACCTTTCACAGCTCTTTGAATACAAATTCTAAGTATTTAAACATGCACTAGAGATATGTTTCTATAAACTGATTCCATGGCTTTCAGACACATTCCTAGATATTCCCCTGGTTTGTCATTTGTAGCTTTGAGAGTTTGAACATTTTCACACTGGTATCTGAGCTCTGTGAAAATGAATTTAAATGTTTAACCTTGTTTAAACAACGCCAACACATTGAGACTGAATTATAAAGGTCAGCAGTATCGCACTCACTTCTCAGCTCTTTGAACACGACTTCCCAGTCATTAAACAGTGTCCTTCAGATATTAAGGCTCTATGAATATGTGTTCTTGGTGTTGCAAGCACATTTCTAAATGTTTCCCAAGTCAATACTAGTAAATTCTCAGAGTTTGAATCAATGTTGTCCAGTGAATCAAGCTCATTCATTGTGAATTCCAAGTGTTATACGGCGCTTTTCCATATGTACCGTCATTTTTAGAGGTTACTACTATTTTAAAGACTATCCTACCTTTCCAAGAGTTTTGAATACAAATTCTCAGTATTTCAACATGCAGTAGAGATGTAAAAGTTGTACAACGTATTCCAAGTGTTTCAGAAACATTCCTACACATTTCCCCGTTCAGTATTTTTGAGCTCTGAGACTTTTAACATTTTAACACAGGTATCATACCAGCTCTTCAAGGTACATTATTAATACTTTGAACACTACCCGAACTATCATTTAGATTTCTTAAAGCTTTGAATATGTTCATACCCTCATATCAGCTCTATGAACATGAGTTTTTTCACCACCTTTCTTTCAAAAAATGGCAACTCAGTTTGGCTGAATTAAAATGTAAACAGTATCACACTCAATTCTCAGCTCTTTAAACACAACTTCCCAGTCATTAAACAGTGTCATTCAGATATTGAGGCTCTATGTACAAGTGTTCTTAGTCTTTCAAGCACATTTCTAAATGTTTCCCAAGTCAATACTTGTAAATTCTCAGAGTTTGAATCAATGTTGTCCAGTGAATCAAGCTCATTCATTGTGAATTCCAAGTGCTTATACAGCGTTTTTCCATGGGTAACAGAACTTTAAAAGTAAATTATTACTATATTAAAGACTCTCCTACCTTTCACAGGGTTTTGAATACAAATTCTCAGTGTTTCAACATGCACTACAGATATGAAGTTTCTACAAACGAATTCCAAGAGTTTCAGACGCATAATCGAAATTTCCCTGCTCTGTCATTTTGAGCTCTCAGAGTTTGAACATTTTCATACAGGTATCTGAGCCCTACGAAAATGAATGCATGAATGTTTAACCTTTCCACAATGCCAACACATTGAGACTGAAATATAAATGTCAGCAGTATCGCACTCACTTCTAAGCTCTTTGAACACGACTTCCCAGTCATTAAACAGTGTCATTCAGATATTGAGGCTCTATGTACAAGTGTTCTTAGTCTTTCAAGCACTTTCCTAAATATTTTCCAAGTCAATGTTTGTGAATTCTCAGTTTGAATCACTGTTGTGCAGTGATTCAAGCTCATTCCTTGTAAATTCCAAGTGCTTATGCAGCGTTTCTCCATGTGTAACAGCTCTTTAAAAGTGAATTATTACTATATTAAAGACTGTCCAACCTTTCACAGCTCTTTGAATACAAATTCTAAGTATTTAAACATGCACTAGAGATATGTTTCTATAAACCGATTCCATGGGTTTCATACACATTCCTAGATATTCCCCTGGTTTGTCATTTGTAGCTTTGAGAGTTTGAACATTTTCACACTGGTATCCGAGCTCTATGAAAATGAAATAAATGTTTAACCTTCTTTAAACAACGCCAACACATTGAGACTGAATTATAAATGTAAAGAGTTTCACACAGACTTCTTAGCTCTTTAAACACGACTTCCCAGTCATTAAACAGTGTCCTTCAGATATTAAGGCTCTATGAATATGTGTTCTTGGTGTTGCAAGCACATTTCTAAATGTTTCCCAAGTCAATACTTGTAAATTCTCAGAGTTTGAATCAATGTTGTCCAGTGAATCAAGCTCATTCATTGTGAATTCCAAGTGCTTATACAGCGTTTTTCCATGAGTAACAGCACTTTAAAAGTAAATTATTACTATATTAAAGACTCTCCTACCTTTCACAGGGTTTTGAATACAAATTCTCAGTGTTTCAACATGCACTACAGATATGAAGTTTCTACAAACGAATTCCAAGAGTTTCAGACGCATAATCGAAATTTCCCTGGTCTGTCATTTTGAGCTCTCAGAGTTTGAACATTTTCATACAGGTATCTGAGCCCTACGAAAATGAATGCATGAATGTTTAACCTTTCCACAATGCCAACACATTGAGACTGAAATATAAATGTCAGCAGTATCGCACTCACTTCTAAGCTCTTTGAACACGACTTCCCAGTCATTAAACAGTGTCATTCAGATATTGAGGCTCTATGTACAAGTGTTCTTAGTCTTTCAAGCACTTTCCTAAATATTTTCCAAGTCAATGTTTGTGAATTCTCAGTTTGAATCACTGTTGTGCAGTGATTCAAGCTCATTCCTTGTAAATTCCAAGTGCTTATGCAGCGTTTCTCCATGTGTAACAGCTCTTTAAAAGTGAATTATTACTATATTAAAGACTGTCCAACCTTTCACAGCTCTTTGAATACAAATTCTAAGTATTTAAACATGCACTAGAGATATGTTTCTATAAACCGATTCCATGGGTTTCATACACATTCCTAGATATTCCCCTGGTTTGTCATTTGTAGCTTTGAGAGTTTGAACATTTTCACACTGGTATCCGAGCTCTATGAAAATGAAATAAATGTTTAACCTTCTTTAAACAACGCCAACACATTGAGACTGAATTATAAATGTAAAGAGTTTCACACAGACTTCTTAGCTCTTTAAACACGACTTCCCAGTCATTAAACAGTGTCCTTCAGATATTAAGGCTCTATGAATATGTGTTCTTGGTGTTGCAAGCACATTTCTAAATGTTTCCCAAGTCAATACTTGTAAATTCTCAGAGTTTGAATCAATGTTGTCCAGTGAATCAAGCTCATTCATTGTGAATTCCAAGTGCTTATACAGCGTTTTTCCATGAGTAACAGTTGCACTTTAAAAGTAAATTATTACTATATTAAAGACTCTCCTACCTTTCACAGGGTTTTGAATACAAATTCTCAGTGTTTCAACATGCACTACAGATATGAAGTTTCTACAAACGAATTCCAAGAGTTTCAGACGCATAATCGAAATTTCCCTGGTCTGTCATTTTGAGCTCTCAGAGTTTGAACATTTTCATACAGGTATCTGAGCCCTACGAAAATGAATGCATGAATGTTTAACCTTTCCACAATGCCAACACATTGAGACTGAAATATAAATGTCAGCAGTATCGCACTCACTTCTAAGCTCTTTGAACACGACTTCCCAGTCATTAAACAGTGTCATTCAGATATTGAGGCTCTATGTACAAGTGTTCTTAGTCTTTCAAGCACTTTCCTAAATATTTTCCAAGTCAATGTTTGTGAATTCTCAGTTTGAATCACTGTTGTGCAGTGATTCAAGCTCATTCCTTGTAAATTCCAAGTGCTTATGCAGCGTTTTTCCATGTGTAACAGCTCTTTAAAAGTGAATTATTACTATATTAAAGACTGTCCAACCTTTCACAGCTCTTTGAATACAAATTCTAAGTATTTAAACATGCACTAGAGATATGTTTCTATAAACCGATTCCATGGGTTTCATACACATTCCTAGATATTCCCCTGGTTTGTCATTTGTAGCTTTGAGAGTTTGAACATTTTCACACTGGTATCCGAGCTCTATGAAAATGAAATAAATGTTTAACCTTCTTTAAACAACGCCAACACATGGAGACTGAATTATAAAGGTCAGCAGTATCGCACTCACTTCTCAGCTCTTTGAACACGACTTCCCAGTCATTAAACAGTGTCCTTCAGATATTAAGGCTCTATGAATATGTGTTCTTGGTGTTGCAAGCACATTTCTAAATGTTTCCCAAGTCAATACTTGTAAATTCTCAGAGTTTGAATCAATGTTATCCAGTGAATCAAGCTCATTCATTGTGAATTCCAAGTGTTATACGGCGCTTTTCCATATGTACCGTCATTTTTAGAGGTTACTACTATTTTAAAGACTATCCTACCTTTCCAAGAGTTTTGAATACAAATTCTCAGTATTTCAACATGCGGTAGAGATGTAAAAGTTGTACAACGTATTCCAAGTGTTTCAGAAACATTCCTACACATTTCCCCGTTCAGTATTTTTGAGCTCTGAGACTTTTAACATTTTAACACAGGTATCATACCAGCTCTTCAAGGTACATTATTAATACTTTGAACACTACCCGAACTATCATTTAGATTTCTTAAAGCTTTGAATATTTTCATACCCTCATATCAGCTCTATGAACATGAGTTTTTTCACCACCTTTCTTTCAAAAAATGGCAACTCAGTTTGGCTGAATTAAAATGTAAACAGTATCACACTCAATTCTCAGCTCTTTAAACACAACTTCCCAGTCATTAAACAGTGTCATTCAGATATTGAGGCTCTATGTACAAGTGTTCTTAGTCTTTCAAGCACATTCCTAAATATTTTCCAAGTCAATGTTTGTGAATTCTCAGTTTGAATCACTGTTGTGCAGTGATTCAAGCTCATTCCTTATAAATTCCAAGTGCTTATACAGCGTTTTTCCATGTGTAACAGCTCTTTAAAAGTGAATTATTACTATATTAAAGACTGTCCAACCTTTCACAGCTCTTTGAATACAAATTCTAAGTATTTAAACATGCACTAGAGATATGTTTCTATAAACTGATTCCATGGCTTTCAGACACATTCCTAGATATTCCCCTGGTTTGTCATTTGTAGCTTTGAGAGTTTGAACATTTTCACACTGGTATCTGAGCTCTGTGAAAATGAATTTAAATGTTTAACCTTGTTTAAACAACGCCAACACATTGAGACTGAAATATAAAGGTCAGCAGTATCGCACTCACTTCTCAGCTCTTTGAACACGACTTCCCAGTCATTAAACAGTGTCCTTCAGATATTAAGGCTCTATGAATATGTGTTCTTGGTGTTGCAAGCACATTTCTAAATGTTTCCCAAGTCAATACTAGTAAATTCTCAGAGTTTGAATCAATGTTGTCCAGTGAATCAAGCTCATTCATTGTGAATTCCAAGTGTTATACGGCGCTTTTCCATATGTACCGTCATTTTTAGAGGTTACTACTATTTTAAAGACTATGCTACCTTTCCAAGAGTTTTGAATACAAATTCTCAGTATTTCAACATGTAGTAGAGATGTAAAAGTTGTACAACGTATTCCAAGTGTTTCAGAAACATTCCTACACATTTCCCCGTTCAGTATTTTTGAGCTCTGAGACTTTTAACATTTTAACACAGGTATCATACCAGCTCTTCAAGGTACATTATTAATACTTTGAACACTACCCGAACTATCATTTAGATTTCTTAAAGCTTTGAATATGTTCATACCCTCATATCAGCTCTATGAACATGAGTTTTTTCACCACCTTTCTTTCAAAAAATGGCAACTCAGTTTGGCTGAATTAAAATGTAAACAGTATCACACTCAATTCTCAGCTCTTTAAACACAACTTCCCAGTCATTAAACAGTGTCATTCAGATATTGAGGCTCTATGTACAAGTGTTCTTAGTCTTTCAAGCACATTTCTAAATGTTTCCCAAGTCAATACTTGTAAATTCTCAGAGTTTGAATCAATGTTGTCCAGTGAATCAAGCTCATTCATTGTGAATTCCAAGTGCTTATACAGCGTTTTTCCATGTGTAACAGAACTTTAAAAGTAAATTATTACTATATTAAAGACTCTCCTACCTTTCACAGGGTTTTGAATACAAATTCTCAGTGTTTCAACATGCACTACAGATATGAAGTTTCTACAAACGAATTCCAAGAGTTTCAGACGCATAATCGAAATTTCCCTGCTCTGTCATTTTGAGCTCTCAGAGTTTGAACATTTTCATACAGGTATCTGAGCCCTACGAAAATGAATGCATGAATGTTTAACCTTTTTTCCACAATGCCAACACATTGAGACTGAAATACAAAGGTCAGCAGTATCGCACTCACTTCTAAGCTCTTTGAACACGACTTCCCAGTCATAAAACAGTGTCATTCAGATATTTAGGCTCTATGTACAAGTGTTCTTAGTCTTTCAAGCACTTTCCTAAATATTTTCCAAGTCAATGTTTGTGAATTCTCAGTTTGAATCACTGTTCTGTAGTGATTCAAGCTCATTCTTTGTAAATTCCAAGTGCTTATGCAGCGTTTTTCCATGTGTAACAACTCTTTAAAAGTGAATTATTACTATATTAAAGACTGTCCAACCTTTCACAGCTCTTTGAATACAAATTCTAAGTATTTAAACATGCACTAGAGATATGTTTCTATAAACTGATTCCATGGGTTTCAGACACATTCCTAGATATTTCCCTGTTTTGTCATTTGTAGCTTTGAGAGTTTGAACATTTATACACTGGTATCTGAGCTCTGTGAAAATGAATTTAAATGTTTAACCTTGTTTAAACAACGCGAACACATTGAGACTGAATTATAAAGGTCAGCAGTATCGCACTCACTTCTCAGCTCTTTGAACACGACTTCCCAGTCATTAAACAGTGTCCTTCAGATATTAAGGCTCTATGAATATGTGTTCTTGGTGTTGCAAGCACATTTCTAAATGTTTCCCAAGTCAATACTAGTAAATTCTCAGAGTTTGAATCAATGTTGTCCAGTGAATCAAGCTCATTCATTGTGAATTCCAAGTGTTATACGGCGCTTTTCCATATGTACCGTCATTTTTAGAGGTTACTACTATTTTAAAGACTATGCTACCTTTCCAAGAGTTTTGAATACAAATTCTCAGTATTTCAACATGTAGTAGAGATGTAAAAGTTGTACAACGTATTCCAAGTGTTTCAGAAACATTCCTACACATTTCCCCGTTCAGTATTTTTGAGCTCTGAGACTTTTAACATTTTAACACAGGTATCATACCAGCTCTTCAAGGTACATTATTAATACTTTGAACACTACCCGAACTATCATTTAGATTTCTTAAAGCTTTGAATATGTTCATACCCTCATATCAGCTCTATGAACATGAGTTTTTTCACCACCTTTCTTTCAAAAAATGGCAACTCAGTTTGGCTGAATTAAAATGTAAACAGTATCACACTCAATTCTCAGCTCTTTAAACACAACTTCCCAGTCATTAAACAGTGTCATTCAGATATTGAGGCTCTATGTACAAGTGTTCTTAGTCTTTCAAGCACATTTCTAAATGTTTCCCAAGTCAATACTTGTAAATTCTCAGAGTTTGAATCAATGTTGTCCAGTGAATCAAGCTCATTCATTGTGAATTCCAAGTGCTTATACAGCGTTTTTCCATGTGTAACAGAACTTTAAAAGTAAATTATTACTATATTAAAGACTCTCCTACCTTTCACAGGGTTTTGAATACAAATTCTCAGTGTTTCAACATGCACTACAGATATGAAGTTTCTACAAACGAATTCCAAGAGTTTCAGACGCATAATCGAAATTTCCCTGCTCTGTCATTTTGAGCTCTCAGAGTTTGAACATTTTCATACAGGTATCTGAGCCCTACGAAAATGAATGCATGAATGTTTAACCTTTTTTCCACAATGCCAACACATTGAGACTGAAATACAAAGGTCAGCAGTATCGCACTCACTTCTAAGCTCTTTGAACACGACTTCCCAGTCATAAAACAGTGTCATTCAGATATTTAGGCTCTATGTACAAGTGTTCTTAGTCTTTCAAGCACTTTCCTAAATATTTTCCAAGTCAATGTTTGTGAATTCTCAGTTTGAATCACTGTTCTGTAGTGATTCAAGCTCATTCTTTGTAAATTCCAAGTGCTTATGCAGCGTTTTTCCATGTGTAACAACTCTTTAAAAGTGAATTATTACTATATTAAAGACTGTCCAACCTTTCACAGCTCTTTGAATACAAATTCTAAGTATTTAAACATGCACTAGAGATATGTTTCTATAAACTGATTCCATGGGTTTCAGACACATTCCTAGATATTTCCCTGTTTTGTCATTTGTAGCTTTGAGAGTTTGAACATTTATACACTGGTATCTGAGCTCTGTGAAAATGAATTTAAATGTTTAACCTTGTTTAAACAACGCGAACACATTGAGACTGAATTATAAAGGTCAGCAGTATCGCACTCACTTCTCAGCTCTTTGAACACGACTTCCCAGTCATTAAACAGTGTCCTTCAGATATTAAGGCTCTATGAATATGTGTTCTTGGTGTTGCAAGCACATTTCTAAATGTTTCCCAAGTCAATACTAGTAAATTCTCAGAGTTTGAATCAATGTTGTCCAGTGAATCAAGCTCATTCATTGTGAATTCCAAGTGTTATACGGCGCTTTTCCATATGTACCGTCATTTTTAGAGGTTACTACTATTTTAAAGACTATGCTACCTTTCCAAGAGTTTTGAATACAAATTCTCAGTATTTCAACATGTAGTAGAGATGTAAAAGTTGTACAACGTATTCCAAGTGTTTCAGAAACATTCCTACACATTTCCCCGTTCAGTATTTTTGAGCTCTGAGACTTTTAACATTTTAACACAGGTATCATACCAGCTCTTCAAGGTACATTATTAATACTTTGAACACTACCCGAACTATCATTTAGATTTCTTAAAGCTTTGAATATGTTCATACCCTCATATCAGCTCTATGAACATGAGTTTTTTCACCACCTTTCTTTCAAAAAATGGCAACTCAGTTTGGCTGAATTAAAATGTAAACAGTATCACACTCAATTCTCAGCTCTTTAAACACAACTTCCCAGTCATTAAACAGTGTCATTCAGATATTGAGGCTCTATGTACAAGTGTTCTTAGTCTTTCAAGCACATTTCTAAATGTTTCCCAAGTCAATACTTGTAAATTCTCAGAGTTTGAATCAATGTTGTCCAGTGAATCAAGCTCATTCATTGTGAATTCCAAGTGCTTATACAGCGTTTTTCCATGTGTAACAGAACTTTAAAAGTAAATTATTACTATATTAAAGACTCTCCTACCTTTCACAGGGTTTTGAATACAAATTCTCAGTGTTTCAACATGCACTACAGATATGAAGTTTCTACAAACGAATTCCAAGAGTTTCAGACGCATAATCGAAATTTCCCTGCTCTGTCATTTTGAGCTCTCAGAGTTTGAACATTTTCATACAGGTATCTGAGCCCTACGAAAATGAATGCATGAATGTTTAACCTTTTTTCCACAATGCCAACACATTGAGACTGAAATACAAAGGTCAGCAGTATCGCACTCACTTCTAAGCTCTTTGAACACGACTTCCCAGTCATAAAACAGTGTCATTCAGATATTTAGGCTCTATGTACAAGTGTTCTTAGTCTTTCAAGCACTTTCCTAAATATTTTCCAAGTCAATGTTTGTGAATTCTCAGTTTGAATCACTGTTCTGTAGTGATTCAAGCTCATTCTTTGTAAATTCCAAGTGCTTATGCAGCGTTTTTCCATGTGTAACAACTCTTTAAAAGTGAATTATTACTATATTAAAGACTGTCCAACCTTTCACAGCTCTTTGAATACAAATTCTAAGTATTTAAACATGCACTAGAGATATGTTTCTATAAACTGATTCCATGGGTTTCAGACACATTCCTAGATATTTCCCTGTTTTGTCATTTGTAGCTTTGAGAGTTTGAACATTTATACACTGGTATCTGAGCTCTGTGAAAATGAATTTAAATGTTTAACCTTGTTTAAACAACGCGAACACATTGAGACTGAATTATAAAGGTCAGCAGTATCGCACTCACTTCTCAGCTCTTTGAACACGACTTCCCAGTCATTAAACAGTGTCCTTCAGATATTAAGGCTCTATGAATATGTGTTCTTGGTGTTGCAAGCACATTTCTAAATGTTTCCCAAGTCAATACTAGTAAATTCTCAGAGTTTGAATCAATGTTGTCCAGTGAATCAAGCTCATTCATTGTGAATTCCAAGTGTTATACGGCGCTTTTCCATATGTACCGTCATTTTTAGAGGTTACTACTATTTTAAAGACTATGCTACCTTTCCAAGAGTTTTGAATACAAATTCTCAGTATTTCAACATGTAGTAGAGATGTAAAAGTTGTACAACGTATTCCAAGTGTTTCAGAAACATTCCTACACATTTCCCCGTTCAGTATTTTTGAGCTCTGAGACTTTTAACATTTTAACACAGGTATCATACCAGCTCTTCAAGGTACATTATTAATACTTTGAACACTACCCGAACTATCATTTAGATTTCTTAAAGCTTTGAATATGTTCATACCCTCATATCAGCTCTATGAACATGAGTTTTTTCACCACCTTTCTTTCAAAAAATGGCAACTCAGTTTGGCTGAATTAAAATGTAAACAGTATCACACTCAATTCTCAGCTCTTTAAACACAACTTCCCAGTCATTAAACAGTGTCATTCAGATATTGAGGCTCTATGTACAAGTGTTCTTAGTCTTTCAAGCACATTTCTAAATGTTTCCCAAGTCAATACTTGTAAATTCTCAGAGTTTGAATCAATGTTGTCCAGTGAATCAAGCTCATTCATTGTGAATTCCAAGTGCTTATACAGCGTTTTTCCATGTGTAACAGAACTTTAAAAGTAAATTATTACTATATTAAAGACTCTCCTACCTTTCACAGGGTTTTGAATACAAATTCTCAGTGTTTCAACATGCACTACAGATATGAAGTTTCTACAAACGAATTCCAAGAGTTTCAGACGCATAATCGAAATTTCCCTGCTCTGTCATTTTGAGCTCTCAGAGTTTGAACATTTTCATACAGGTATCTGAGCCCTACGAAAATGAATGCATGAATGTTTAACCTTTTTTCCACAATGCCAACACATTGAGACTGAAATACAAAGGTCAGCAGTATCGCACTCACTTCTAAGCTCTTTGAACACGACTTCCCAGTCATAAAACAGTGTCATTCAGATATTTAGGCTCTATGTACAAGTGTTCTTAGTCTTTCAAGCACTTTCCTAAATATTTTCCAAGTCAATGTTTGTGAATTCTCAGTTTGAATCACTGTTCTGTAGTGATTCAAGCTCATTCTTTGTAAATTCCAAGTGCTTATGCAGCGTTTTTCCATGTGTAACAACTCTTTAAAAGTGAATTATTACTATATTAAAGACTGTCCAACCTTTCACAGCTCTTTGAATACAAATTCTAAGTATTTAAACATGCACTAGAGATATGTTTCTATAAACTGATTCCATGGGTTTCAGACACATTCCTAGATATTTCCCTGTTTTGTCATTTGTAGCTTTGAGAGTTTGAACATTTATACACTGGTATCTGAGCTCTGTGAAAATGAATTTAAATGTTTAACCTTGTTTAAACAACGCGAACACATTGAGACTGAATTATAAAGGTCAGCAGTATCGCACTCACTTCTCAGCTCTTTGAACACGACTTCCCAGTCATTAAACAGTGTCCTTCAGATATTAAGGCTCTATGAATATGTGTTCTTGGTGTTGCAAGCACATTTCTAAATGTTTCCCAAGTCAATACTAGTAAATTCTCAGAGTTTGAATCAATGTTGTCCAGTGAATCAAGCTCATTCATTGTGAATTCCAAGTGTTATACGGCGCTTTTCCATATGTACCGTCATTTTTAGAGGTTACTACTATTTTAAAGACTATGCTACCTTTCCAAGAGTTTTGAATACAAATTCTCAGTATTTCAACATGTAGTAGAGATGTAAAAGTTGTACAACGTATTCCAAGTGTTTCAGAAACATTCCTACACATTTCCCCGTTCAGTATTTTTGAGCTCTGAGACTTTTAACATTTTAACACAGGTATCATACCAGCTCTTCAAGGTACATTATTAATACTTTGAACACTACCCGAACTATCATTTAGATTTCTTAAAGCTTTGAATATGTTCATACCCTCATATCAGCTCTATGAACATGAGTTTTTTCACCACCTTTCTTTCAAAAAATGGCAACTCAGTTTGGCTGAATTAAAATGTAAACAGTATCACACTCAATTCTCAGCTCTTTAAACACAACTTCCCAGTCATTAAACAGTGTCATTCAGATATTGAGGCTCTATGTACAAGTGTTCTTAGTCTTTCAAGCACATTTCTAAATGTTTCCCAAGTCAATACTTGTAAATTCTCAGAGTTTGAATCAATGTTGTCCAGTGAATCAAGCTCATTCATTGTGAATTCCAAGTGCTTATACAGCGTTTTTCCATGTGTAACAGAACTTTAAAAGTAAATTATTACTATATTAAAGACTCTCCTACCTTTCACAGGGTTTTGAATACAAATTCTCAGTGTTTCAACATGCACTACAGATATGAAGTTTCTACAAACGAATTCCAAGAGTTTCAGACGCATAATCGAAATTTCCCTGCTCTGTCATTTTGAGCTCTCAGAGTTTGAACATTTTCATACAGGTATCTGAGCCCTACGAAAATGAATGCATGAATGTTTAACCTTTTTTCCACAATGCCAACACATTGAGACTGAAATACAAAGGTCAGCAGTATCGCACTCACTTCTAAGCTCTTTGAACACGACTTCCCAGTCATAAAACAGTGTCATTCAGATATTTAGGCTCTATGTACAAGTGTTCTTAGTCTTTCAAGCACTTTCCTAAATATTTTCCAAGTCAATGTTTGTGAATTCTCAGTTTGAATCACTGTTCTGTAGTGATTCAAGCTCATTCTTTGTAAATTCCAAGTGCTTATGCAGCGTTTTTCCATGTGTAACAACTCTTTAAAAGTGAATTATTACTATATTAAAGACTGTCCAACCTTTCACAGCTCTTTGAATACAAATTCTAAGTATTTAAACATGCACTAGAGATATGTTTCTATAAACTGATTCCATGGGTTTCAGACACATTCCTAGATATTTCCCTGTTTTGTCATTTGTAGCTTTGAGAGTTTGAACATTTATACACTGGTATCTGAGCTCTGTGAAAATGAATTTAAATGTTTAACCTTGTTTAAACAACGCGAACACATTGAGACTGAATTATAAAGGTCAGCAGTATCGCACTCACTTCTCAGCTCTTTGAACACGACTTCCCAGTCATTAAACAGTGTCCTTCAGATATTAAGGCTCTATGAATATGTGTTCTTGGTGTTGCAAGCACATTTCTAAATGTTTCCCAAGTCAATACTAGTAAATTCTCAGAGTTTGAATCAATGTTGTCCAGTGAATCAAGCTCATTCATTGTGAATTCCAAGTGTTATACGGCGCTTTTCCATATGTACCGTCATTTTTAGAGGTTACTACTATTTTAAAGACTATGCTACCTTTCCAAGAGTTTTGAATACAAATTCTCAGTATTTCAACACGTAGTAGAGATGTAAAAGTTGTACAACGTATTCCAAGTGTTTCAGAAACATTCCTACACATTTCCCCGTTCAGTATTTTTGAGCTCTGAGACTTTTAACATTTTAACACAGGTATCATACCAGCTCTTCAAGGTACATTATTAATACTTTGAACACTACCCGAACTATCATTTAGATTTCTTAAAGCTTTGAATATGTTCATACCCTCATATCATCTCTATGAACATGAGTATTTTCACCACCTTTCTTTCAAAAAATGGCAACTCAGTTTGGCTGAATTAAAATGTAAACAGTATCACACTCAATTCTCAGCTCTTTAAACACAACTTCCCAGTCATTAAACAGTGTCATTCAGATATTGAGGCTCTATGTACAAGTGTTCTTAGTCTTTCAAGCACATTTCTAAATGTTTCCCAAGTCAATACTTGTAAATTCTCAGAGTTTGAATCAATGTTGTCCAGTGAATCAAGCTCATTCATTGTGAATTCCAAGTGCTTATACAGCGTTTTTCCATGTGTAACAGAACTTTAAAAGTAAATTATTACTATATTAAAGACTCTCCTACCTTTCACAGGGTTTTGAATACAAATTCTCAGTGTTTCAACATGCACTACAGATATGAAGTTTCTACAAACGAATTCCAAGAGTTTCAGACGCATAATCAAAATTTCCCTGGTCTGTCATTTTGAGCTCTCAGAGTTTGAACATTTTCATACAGGTATCTGAGCCCTATGAAAATGAATGCATGAATGTTTAACCTTTTTTCCACAATGCCAACACATTTAGACTGAAATACAAAGGTCAGCAGTATCGCACTCACTTCTAAGCTCTTTGAACACGACTTCCCAGTCATAAAACAGTGTCATTCAGATATTGAGGCTCTATGTACAAGTGTTCTTAGTCTTTCAAGCACTTTCCTAAATATTTTCCAAGTCAATGTTTGTGAATTCTCAGTTTGAATCACTGTTGTGCAGTGATTCAAGCTCATTCCTTGTAAATTCCAAGTGCTTATGCAGCGTTTTTCCATGTGTAACAGCTCTTTAAAAGTGAATTATTACTATATTAAAGACTGTCCAACCTTTCACAGCTCTTTGAATACAAATTCTAAGTATTTAAACATGCACTAGAGATATGTTTCTATAAACCGATTCAATGGGTTTCATACACATTCCTAGATATTCCCCTGGTTTGTCATTTGTAGCTTTGAGAGTTTGAACATTTTCACACTGGTATCCGAGCTCTATGAAAATGAAATAAATGTTTAACCTTCTTTAAACAACGCCAACACATTGAGACTGAATTATAAATGTAAAGAGTTTCACACAGACTTCTCAGCTCTTTAAACACGACTTCCCAGTCATTAAACAGTGTCCTTCAGATATTATGGCTCTATGAATATGTGTTCTTGGTGTTGCAAGCACATTTCTAAATGTTTCCCAAGTCAATACTTGTAAATTCTCAGAGTTTGAATCAATGTTGTCCAGTGAATCAAGCTCATTCATTGTGAATTCCAAGTGCTTATACAGCGTTTTTCCATGTGTAACAGAACTTTAAAAGTAAATTATTACTATATTAAAGACTCTCCTACCTTTCACAGGGTTTTGAATACAAATTCTCAGTGTTTCAACATGCACTACAGATATGAAGTTTCTACAAACGAATTCCAAGAGTTTCAGACGCATAATCGAAATTTCCCTGCTCTGTCATTTTGAGCTCTCAGAGTTTGAACATTTTCATACAGGTATCTGAGCCCTACGAAAATGAATGCATGAATGTTTAACCTTTTTTCCACAATGCCAACACATTGAGACTGAAATACAAAGGTCAGCAGTATCGCACTCACTTCTAAGCTCTTTGAACACGACTTCCCAGTCATAAAACAGTGTCATTCAGATATTTAGGCTCTATGTACAAGTGTTCTTAGTCTTTCAAGCACTTTCCTAAATATTTTCCAAGTCAATGTTTGTGAATTCTCAGTTTGAATCACTGTTCTGTAGTGATTCAAGCTCATTCTTTGTAAATTCCAAGTGCTTATGCAGCGTTTTTCCATGTGTAACAACTCTTTAAAAGTGAATTATTACTATATTAAAGACTGTCCAACCTTTCACAGCTCTTTGAATACAAATTCTAAGTATTTAAACATGCACTAGAGATATGTTTCTATAAACTGATTCCATGGGTTTCAGACACATTCCTAGATATTTCCCTGTTTTGTCATTTGTAGCTTTGAGAGTTTGAACATTTATACACTGGTATCTGAGCTCTGTGAAAATGAATTTAAATGTTTAACCTTGTTTAAACAACGCGAACACATTGAGACTGAATTATAAAGGTCAGCAGTATCGCACTCACTTCTCAGCTCTTTGAACACGACTTCCCAGTCATTAAACAGTGTCCTTCAGATATTAAGGCTCTATGAATATGTGTTCTTGGTGTTGCAAGCACATTTCTAAATGTTTCCCAAGTCAATACTTGTAAATTCTCAGAGTTTGAATCAATGTTATCCAGTGAATCAAGCTCATTCATTGTGAATTCCAAGTGTTATACGGCGCTTTTCCATATGTACCGTCATTTTTAGAGGTTACTACTATTTTAAAGACTATCCTACCTTTCCAAGAGTTTTGAATACAAATTCTCAGTATTTCAACATGCGGTAGAGATGTAAAAGTTGTACAACGTATTCCAAGTGTTTCAGAAACATTCCTACACATTTCCCCGTTCAGTATTTTTGAGCTCTGAGACTTTTAACATTTTAACACAGGTATCATACCAGCTCTTCAAGGTACATTATTAATACTTTGAACACTACCCGAACTATCATTTAGATTTCTTAAAGCTTTGAATATGTTCATACCCTCATATCAGCTCTATGAACATGAGTTTTTTCACCACCTTTCTTTCAAAAAATGGCAACTCAGTTTGGCTGAATTAAAATGTAAACAGTATCACACTCAATTCTCAGCTCTTTAAACACAACTTCCCAGTCATTAAACAGTGTCATTCAGATATTGAGGCTCTATGTACAAGTGTTCTTAGTCTTTCAAGCACATTCCTAAATATTTTCCAAGTCAATGTTTGTGAATTCTCAGTTTGAATCACTGTTGTGCAGTGATTCAAGCTCATTCCTTATAAATTCCAAGTGCTTATACAGCGTTTTTCCATGTGTAACAGCTCTTTAAAAGTGAATTATTACTATATTAAAGACTGTCCAACCTTTCACAGCTCTTTGAATACAAATTCTAAGTATTTAAACATGCACTAGAGATATGTTTCTATAAACTGATTCCATGGCTTTCAGACACATTCCTAGATATTCCCCTGGTTTGTCATTTGTAGCTTTGAGAGTTTGAACATTTTCACACTGGTATCTGAGCTCTGTGAAAATGAATTTAAATGTTTAACCTTGTTTAAACAACGCCAACACATTGAGACTGAAATATAAAGGTCAGCAGTATCGCACTCACTTCTCAGCTCTTTGAACACGACTTCCCAGTCATTAAACAGTGTCCTTCAGATATTAAGGCTCTATGAATATGTGTTCTTGGTGTTGCAAGCACATTTCTAAATGTTTCCCAAGTCAATACTAGTAAATTCTCAGAGTTTGAATCAATGTTGTCCAGTGAATCAAGCTCATTCATTGTGAATTCCAAGTGTTATACGGCGCTTTTCCATATGTACCGTCATTTTTAGAGGTTACTACTATTTTAAAGACTATGCTACCTTTCCAAGAGTTTTGAATACAAATTCTCAGTATTTCAACACGTAGTAGAGATGTAAAAGTTGTACAACGTATTCCAAGTGTTTCAGAAACATTCCTACACATTTCCCCGTTCAGTATTTTTGAGCTCTGAGACTTTTAACATTTTAACACAGGTATCATACCAGCTCTTCAAGGTACATTATTAATACTTTGAACACTACCCGAACTATCATTTAGATTTCTTAAAGCTTTGAATATGTTCATACCCTCATATCAGCTCTATGAACATGAGTTTTTTCACCACCTTTCTTTCAAAAAATGGCAACTCAGTTTGGCTGAATTAAAATGTAAACAGTATCACACTCAATTCTCAGCTCTTTAAACACAACTTCCCAGTCATTAAACAGTGTCATTCAGATATTGAGGCTCTATGTACAAGTGTTCTTAGTCTTTCAAGCACATTTCTAAATGTTTCCCAAGTCAATACTTGTAAATTCTCAGAGTTTGAATCAATGTTGTCCAGTGAATCAAGCTCATTCATTGTGAATTCCAAGTGCTTATACAGCGTTTTTCCATGTGTAACAGAACTTTAAAAGTAAATTATTACTATATTAAAGACTCTCCTACCTTTCACAGGGTTTTGAATACAAATTCTCAGTGTTTCAACATGCACTACAGATATGAAGTTTCTACAAACGAATTCCAAGAGTTTCAGACGCATAATCGAAATTTCCCTGCTCTGTCATTTTGAGCTCTCAGAGTTTGAACATTTTCATACAGGTATCTGAGCCCTACGAAAATGAATGCATGAATGTTTAACCTTTTTTCCACAATGCCAACACATTGAGACTGAAATACAAAGGTCAGCAGTATCGCACTCACTTCTAAGCTCTTTGAACACGACTTCCCAGTCATAAAACAGTGTCATTCAGATATTTAGGCTCTATGTACAAGTGTTCTTAGTCTTTCAAGCACTTTCCTAAATATTTTCCAAGTCAATGTTTGTGAATTCTCAGTTTGAATCACTGTTCTGTAGTGATTCAAGCTCATTCTTTGTAAATTCCAAGTGCTTATGCAGCGTTTTTCCATGTGTAACAACTCTTTAAAAGTGAATTATTACTATATTAAAGACTGTCCAACCTTTCACAGCTCTTTGAATACAAATTCTAAGTATTTAAACATGCACTAGAGATATGTTTCTATAAACTGATTCCATGGGTTTCAGACACATTCCTAGATATTTCCCTGTTTTGTCATTTGTAGCTTTGAGAGTTTGAACATTTATACACTGGTATCTGAGCTCTGTGAAAATGAATTTAAATGTTTAACCTTGTTTAAACAACGCGAACACATTGAGACTGAATTATAAAGGTCAGCAGTATCGCACTCACTTCTCAGCTCTTTGAACACGACTTCCCAGTCATTAAACAGTGTCCTTCAGATATTAAGGCTCTATGAATATGTGTTCTTGGTGTTGCAAGCACATTTCTAAATGTTTCCCAAGTCAATACTTGTAAATTCTCAGAGTTTGAATCAATGTTATCCAGTGAATCAAGCTCATTCATTGTGAATTCCAAGTGTTATACGGCGCTTTTCCATATGTACCGTCATTTTTAGAGGTTACTACTATTTTAAAGACTATCCTACCTTTCCAAGAGTTTTGAATACAAATTCTCAGTATTTCAACATGCGGTAGAGATGTAAAAGTTGTACAACGTATTCCAAGTGTTTCAGAAACATTCCTACACATTTCCCCGTTCAGTATTTTTGAGCTCTGAGACTTTTAACATTTTAACACAGGTATCATACCAGCTCTTCAAGGTACATTATTAATACTTTGAACACTACCCGAACTATCATTTAGATTTCTTAAAGCTTTGAATATGTTCATACCCTCATATCAGCTCTATGAACATGAGTTTTTTCACCACCTTTCTTTCAAAAAATGGCAACTCAGTTTGGCTGAATTAAAATGTAAACAGTATCACACTCAATTCTCAGCTCTTTAAACACAACTTCCCAGTCATTAAACAGTGTCATTCAGATATTGAGGCTCTATGTACAAGTGTTCTTAGTCTTTCAAGCACATTCCTAAATATTTTCCAAGTCAATGTTTGTGAATTCTCAGTTTGAATCACTGTTGTGCAGTGATTCAAGCTCATTCCTTATAAATTCCAAGTGCTTATACAGCGTTTTTCCATGTGTAACAGCTCTTTAAAAGTGAATTATTACTATATTAAAGACTGTCCAACCTTTCACAGCTCTTTGAATACAAATTCTAAGTATTTAAACATGCACTAGAGATATGTTTCTATAAACTGATTCCATGGCTTTCAGACACATTCCTAGATATTCCCCTGGTTTGTCATTTGTAGCTTTGAGAGTTTGAACATTTTCACACTGGTATCTGAGCTCTGTGAAAATGAATTTAAATGTTTAACCTTGTTTAAACAACGCCAACACATTGAGACTGAAATATAAAGGTCAGCAGTATCGCACTCACTTCTCAGCTCTTTGAACACGACTTCCCAGTCATTAAACAGTGTCCTTCAGATATTAAGGCTCTATGAATATGTGTTCTTGGTGTTGCAAGCACATTTCTAAATGTTTCCCAAGTCAATACTAGTAAATTCTCAGAGTTTGAATCAATGTTGTCCAGTGAATCAAGCTCATTCATTGTGAATTCCAAGTGTTATACGGCGCTTTTCCATATGTACCGTCATTTTTAGAGGTTACTACTATTTTAAAGACTATGCTACCTTTCCAAGAGTTTTGAATACAAATTCTCAGTATTTCAACATGCGGTAGAGATGTAAAAGTTGTACAACGTATTCCAAGTGTTTCAGAAACATTCCTACACATTTCCCCGTTCAGTATTTTTGAGCTCTGAGACTTTTAACATTTTAACACAGGTATCATACCAGCTCTTCAAGGTACATTATTAATACTTTGAACACTACCCGAACTATCATTTAGATTTCTTAAAGCTTTGAATATGTTCATACCCTCATATCAGCTCTATGAACATGAGTTTTTTCACCACCTTTCTTTCAAAAAATGGCAACTCAGTTTGGCTGAATTAAAATGTAAACAGTATCACACTCAATTCTCAGCTCTTTAAACACAACTTCCCAGTCATTAAACAGTGTCATTCAGATATTGAGGCTCTATGTACAAGTGTTCTTAGTCTTTCAAGCACATTTCTAAATGTTTCCCAAGTCAATACTTGTAAATTCTCAGAGTTTGAATCAATGTTGTCCAGTGAATCAAGCTCATTCATTGTGAATTCCAAGTGCTTATACAGCGTTTTTCCATGTGTAACAGAACTTTAAAAGTAAATTATTACTATATTAAAGACTCTCCTACCTTTCACAGGGTTTTGAATACAAATTCTCAGTGTTTCAACATGCACTACAGATATGAAGTTTCTACAAACGAATTCCAAGAGTTTCAGACGCATAATCGAAATTTCCCTGCTCTGTCATTTTGAGCTCTCAGAGTTTGAACATTTTCATACAGGTATCTGAGCCCTACGAAAATGAATGCATGAATGTTTAACCTTTTTTCCACAATGCCAACACATTGAGACTGAAATACAAAGGTCAGCAGTATCGCACTCACTTCTAAGCTCTTTGAACACGACTTCCCAGTCATAAAACAGTGTCATTCAGATATTTAGGCTCTATGTACAAGTGTTCTTAGTCTTTCAAGCACTTTCCTAAATATTTTCCAAGTCAATGTTTGTGAATTCTCAGTTTGAATCACTGTTCTGTAGTGATTCAAGCTCATTCTTTGTAAATTCCAAGTGCTTATGCAGCGTTTTTCCATGTGTAACAACTCTTTAAAAGTGAATTATTACTATATTAAAGACTGTCCAACCTTTCACAGCTCTTTGAATACAAATTCTAAGTATTTAAACATGCACTAGAGATATGTTTCTATAAACTGATTCCATGGGTTTCAGACACATTCCTAGATATTTCCCTGGTTTGTCATTTGTAGCTTTGAGAGTTTGAACATTTTTACACTGGTATCTGAGCTCTGTGAAAATGAATTTAAATGTTTAACCTTGTTTAAACAACGCCAACACATTGAGACTGAATTATAAAGGTCAGCAGTATCGCACTCACTTCTCAGCTCTTTGAACACGACTTCCCAGTCATTAAACAGTGTCCTTCAGATATTAAGGCTCTATGAATATGTGTTCTTGGTGTTGCAAGCACATTTCTAAATGTTTCCCAAGTCAATACTAGTAAATTCTCAGAGTTTGAATCAATGTTGTCCAGTGAATCAAGCTCATTCATTGTGAATTCCAAGTGTTATACGGCGCTTTTCCATATGTACCGTCATTTTTAGAGGTTACTACTATTTTAAAGACTATGCTACCTTTCCAAGAGTTTTGAATACAAATTCTCAGTATTTCAACACGTAGTAGAGATGTAAAAGTTGTACAACGTATTCCAAGTGTTTCAGAAACATTCCTACACATTTCCCCGTTCAGTATTTTTGAGCTCTGAGACTTTTAACATTTTAACACAGGTATCATACCAGCTCTTCAAGGTACATTATTAATACTTTGAACACTACCCGAACTATCATTTAGATTTCTTAAAGCTTTGAATATGTTCATACCCTCATATCATCTCTATGAACATGAGTATTTTCACCACCTTTCTTTCAAAAAATGGCAACTCAGTTTGGCTGAATTAAAATGTAAACAGTATCACACTCAATTCTCAGCTCTTTAAACACAACTTCCCAGTCATTAAACAGTGTCATTCAGATATTGAGGCTCTATGTACAAGTGTTCTTAGTCTTTCAAGCACATTTCTAAATGTTTCCCAAGTCAATACTTGTAAATTCTCAGAGTTTGAATCAATGTTGTCCAGTGAATCAAGCTCATTCATTGTGAATTCCAAGTGCTTATACAGCGTTTTTCCATGTGTAACAGAACTTTAAAAGTAAATTATTACTATATTAAAGACTCTCCTACCTTTCACAGGGTTTTGAATACAAATTCTCAGTGTTTCAACATGCACTACAGATATGAAGTTTCTACAAACGAATTCCAAGAGTTTCAGACGCATAATCGAAATTTCCCTGGTCTGTCATTTTGAGCTCTCAGAGTTTGAACATTTTCATACAGGTATCTGAGCCCTATGAAAATGAATGCATGAATGTTTAACCTTTTTTCCACAATGCCAACACATTGAGACTGAAATACAAAGGTCAGCAGTATCGCACTCACTTCTAAGCTCTTTGAACACGACTTCCCAGTCATAAAACAGTGTCATTCAGATATTGAGGCTCTATGTACAAGTGTTCTTAGTCTTTCAAGCACTTTCCTAAATATTTTCCAAGTCAATGTTTGTGAATTCTCAGTTTGAATCACTGTTGTGCAGTGATTCAAGCTCATTCCTTGTAAATTCCAAGTGCTTATGCAGCGTTTCTCCATATGTAACAGCTCTTTAAAAGTGAATTATTACTATATTAAAGACTGTCCAACCTTTCACAGCTCTTTGAATACAAATTCTAAGTATTTAAACATGCACTAGAGATATGTTTCTATAAACCGATTCCATGGGTTTCATACACATTCCTAGATATTCCCCTGGTTTGTCATTTGTAGCTTTGAGAGTTTGAACATTTTCACACTGGTATCCGAGCTCTATGAAAATGAAATAAATGTTTAACCTTCTTTAAACAACGCCAACACATTGAGACTGAATTATAAATGTAAAGAGTTTCACACAGACTTCTCAGCTCTTTAAACACGACTTCCCAGTCATTAAACAGTGTCCTTCAGATATTAAGGCTCTATGAATATGTGTTCTTGGTGTTGCAAGCACATTTCTAAATGTTTCCCAAGTCAATACTTGTAAATTCTCAGAGTTTGAATCAATGTTGTCCAGTGAATCAAGCTCATTCATTGTGAATTCCAAGTGCTTATACAGCGTTTTTCCATGAGTAACAGTTGCACTTTAAAAGTAAATTATTACTATATTAAAGACTCTCCTACCTTTCACAGGGTTTTGAATACAAATTCTCAGTGTTTCAACATGCACTACAGATATGAAGTTTCTACAAACGAATTCCAAGAGTTTCAGACGCATAATCGAAATTTCCCTGGTCTGTCATTTTGAGCTCTCAGAGTTTGAACATTTTCATACAGGTATCTGAGCCCTACGAAAATGAATGCATGAATGTTTAACCTTTCCACAATGCCAACACATTGAGACTGAAATATAAATGTCAGCAGTATCGCACTCACTTCTAAGCTCTTTGAACACGACTTCCCAGTCATTAAACAGTGTCATTCAGATATTGAGGCTCTATGTACAAGTGTTCTTAGTCTTTCAAGCACTTTCCTAAATATTTTCCAAGTCAATGTTTGTGAATTCTCAGTTTGAATCACTGTTGTGCAGTGATTCAAGCTCATTCCTTGTAAATTCCAAGTGCTTATGCAGCGTTTTTCCATGTGTAACAGCTCTTTAAAAGTGAATTATTACTATATTAAAGACTGACCAACCTTTCACAGCTCTTTGAATACAAATTCTAAGTATTTAAACATGCACTAGAGATATGTTTCTATAAACCGATTCCATGGGTTTCATACACATTCCTAGATATTCCCCTGGTTTGTCATTTGTAGCTTTGAGAGTTTGAACATTTTCACACTGGTATCCGAGCTCTATGAAAATGAAATAAATGTTTAACCTTCTTTAAACAACGCCAACACATGGAGACTGAATTATAAAGGTCAGCAGTATCGCACTCACTTCTCAGCTCTTTGAACACGACTTCCCAGTCATTAAACAGTGTCCTTCAGATATTAAGGCTCTATGAATATGTGTTCTTGGTGTTGCAAGCACATTTCTAAATGTTTCCCAAGTCAATACTTGTAAATTCTCAGAGTTTGAATCAATGTTGTCCAGTGAATCAAGCTCATTCATTGTGAATTCCAAGTGTTATACGGCGCTTTTCCATATGTACCGTCATTTTTAGAGGTTACTACTATTTTAAAGACTATCCTACCTTTCCAAGAGTTTTGAATACAAATTCTCAGTATTTCAACATGCAGTAGAGATGTAAATGTTGTACAACGTATTCCAAGTGTTTCAGAAACATTCCTACACATTTCCCCGTTCAGTATTTTTGAGCTCTGAGACTTTTAACATTTTAACACAGGTATCATACCAGCTCTTCGAGGTACATTATTAATACTTTGAACACTACCCGAACTATCATTTAGATTTCTTAAAGCTTTGAATATGTTCATACCCTCATATCAGCTCTATGAACATGAGTTTTTTCACCACCTTTCTTTCAAAAAATGGCAACTCAGTTTGGCTGAATTAAAATGTAAACAGTATCACACTCAATTCTCAGCTCTTTAAACACAACTTCCCAGTCATTAAACAGTGTCATTCAGATATTGAGGCTCTATGTACAAGTGTTCTTAGTCTTTCAAGCACATTCCTAAATATTTTCCAAGTCAATGTTTGTGAATTCTCAGTTTGAATCACTGTTGTGCAGTGATTCAAGCTCATTCCTTATAAATTCCAAGTGCTTATACAGCGTTTTTCCATGTGTAACAGCTCTTTAAAAGTGAATTATTACTATATTAAAGACTGTCCAACCTTTCACAGCTCTTTGAATACAAATTCTAAGTATTTAAACATGCACTAGAGATATGTTTCTATAAACTGATTCCATGGGTTTCAGACACATTCCTAGATATTTCCCTGGTTTGTCATTTGTAGCTTTGAGAGTTTGAACATTTTCACACTGGTATCTGAGCTCTGTGAAAATGAATTTAAATGTTTAACCTTGTTTAAACAACGCCAACACATTGAGACTGAAATATAAAGGTCAGCAGTATCGCACTCACTTCTCAGCTCTTTGAACACGACTTCCCAGTCATTAAACAGTGTCCTTCAGATATTAAGGCTCTATGAATATGTGTTCTTGGTGTTGCAAGCACATTTCTAAATGTTTCCCAAGTCAATACTAGTAAATTCTCAGAGTTTGAATCAATGTTGTCCAGTGAATCAAGCTCATTCATTGTGAATTCCAAGTGTTATACGGCGCTTTTCCATATGTACCGTCATTTTTAGAGGTTACTACTATTTTAAAGACTATGCTACCTTTCCAAGAGTTTTGAATACAAATTCTCAGTATTTCAACATGTAGTAGAGATGTAAAAGTTGTACAACGTATTCCAAGTGTTTCAGAAACATTCCTACACATTTCCCCGTTCAGTATTTTTGAGCTCTGAGACTTTTAACATTTTAACACAGGTATCATACCAGCTCTTCAAGGTACATTATTAATACTTTGAACACTACCCGAACTATCATTTAGATTTCTTAAAGCTTTGAATATGTTCATACCCTCATATCAGCTCTATGAACATGAGTTTTTTCACCACCTTTCTTTCAAAAAATGGCAACTCAGTTTGGCTGAATTAAAATGTAAACAGTATCACACTCAATTCTCAGCTCTTTAAACACAACTTCCCAGTCATTAAACAGTGTCATTCAGATATTGAGGCTCTATGTACAAGTGTTCTTAGTCTTTCAAGCACATTTCTAAATGTTTCCCAAGTCAATACTTGTAAATTCTCAGAGTTTGAATCAATGTTGTCCAGTGAATCAAGCTCATTCATTGTGAATTCCAAGTGCTTATACAGCGTTTTTCCATGTGTAACAGAACTTTAAAAGTAAATTATTACTATATTAAAGACTCTCCTACCTTTCACAGGGTTTTGAATACAAATTCTCAGTGTTTCAACATGCACTACAGATATGAAGTTTCTACAAACGAATTCCAAGAGTTTCAGACGCATAATCGAAATTTCCCTGCTCTGTCATTTTGAGCTCTCAGAGTTTGAACATTTTCATACAGGTATCTGAGCCCTACGAAAATGAATGCATGAATGTTTAACCTTTTTTCCACAATGCCAACACATTGAGACTGAAATACAAAGGTCAGCAGTATCGCACTCACTTCTAAGCTCTTTGAACACGACTTCCCAGTCATAAAACAGTGTCATTCAGATATTTAGGCTCTATGTACAAGTGTTCTTAGTCTTTCAAGCACTTTCCTAAATATTTTCCAAGTCAATGTTTGTGAATTCTCAGTTTGAATCACTGTTCTGTAGTGATTCAAGCTCATTCTTTGTAAATTCCAAGTGCTTATGCAGCGTTTTTCCATGTGTAACAACTCTTTAAAAGTGAATTATTACTATATTAAAGACTGTCCAACCTTTCACAGCTCTTTGAATACAAATTCTAAGTATTTAAACATGCACTAGAGATATGTTTCTATAAACTGATTCCATGGGTTTCAGACACATTCCTAGATATTTCCCTGTTTTGTCATTTGTAGCTTTGAGAGTTTGAACATTTATACACTGGTATCTGAGCTCTGTGAAAATGAATTTAAATGTTTAACCTTGTTTAAACAACGCGAACACATTGAGACTGAATTATAAAGGTCAGCAGTATCGCACTCACTTCTCAGCTCTTTGAACACGACTTCCCAGTCATTAAACAGTGTCCTTCAGATATTAAGGCTCTATGAATATGTGTTCTTGGTGTTGCAAGCACATTTCTAAATGTTTCCCAAGTCAATACTAGTAAATTCTCAGAGTTTGAATCAATGTTGTCCAGTGAATCAAGCTCATTCATTGTGAATTCCAAGTGTTATACGGCGCTTTTCCATATGTACCGTCATTTTTAGAGGTTACTACTATTTTAAAGACTATGCTACCTTTCCAAGAGTTTTGAATACAAATTCTCAGTATTTCAACATGTAGTAGAGATGTAAAAGTTGTACAACGTATTCCAAGTGTTTCAGAAACATTCCTACACATTTCCCCGTTCAGTATTTTTGAGCTCTGAGACTTTTAACATTTTAACACAGGTATCATACCAGCTCTTCAAGGTACATTATTAATACTTTGAACACTACCCGAACTATCATTTAGATTTCTTAAAGCTTTGAATATGTTCATACCCTCATATCAGCTCTATGAACATGAGTTTTTTCACCACCTTTCTTTCAAAAAATGGCAACTCAGTTTGGCTGAATTAAAATGTAAACAGTATCACACTCAATTCTCAGCTCTTTAAACACAACTTCCCAGTCATTAAACAGTGTCATTCAGATATTGAGGCTCTATGTACAAGTGTTCTTAGTCTTTCAAGCACATTTCTAAATGTTTCCCAAGTCAATACTTGTAAATTCTCAGAGTTTGAATCAATGTTGTCCAGTGAATCAAGCTCATTCATTGTGAATTCCAAGTGCTTATACAGCGTTTTTCCATGTGTAACAGAACTTTAAAAGTAAATTATTACTATATTAAAGACTCTCCTACCTTTCACAGGGTTTTGAATACAAATTCTCAGTGTTTCAACATGCACTACAGATATGAAGTTTCTACAAACGAATTCCAAGAGTTTCAGACGCATAATCGAAATTTCCCTGCTCTGTCATTTTGAGCTCTCAGAGTTTGAACATTTTCATACAGGTATCTGAGCCCTACGAAAATGAATGCATGAATGTTTAACCTTTTTTCCACAATGCCAACACATTGAGACTGAAATACAAAGGTCAGCAGTATCGCACTCACTTCTAAGCTCTTTGAACACGACTTCCCAGTCATAAAACAGTGTCATTCAGATATTTAGGCTCTATGTACAAGTGTTCTTAGTCTTTCAAGCACTTTCCTAAATATTTTCCAAGTCAATGTTTGTGAATTCTCAGTTTGAATCACTGTTCTGTAGTGATTCAAGCTCATTCTTTGTAAATTCCAAGTGCTTATGCAGCGTTTTTCCATGTGTAACAACTCTTTAAAAGTGAATTATTACTATATTAAAGACTGTCCAACCTTTCACAGCTCTTTGAATACAAATTCTAAGTATTTAAACATGCACTAGAGATATGTTTCTATAAACTGATTCCATGGGTTTCAGACACATTCCTAGATATTTCCCTGTTTTGTCATTTGTAGCTTTGAGAGTTTGAACATTTATACACTGGTATCTGAGCTCTGTGAAAATGAATTTAAATGTTTAACCTTGTTTAAACAACGCGAACACATTGAGACTGAATTATAAAGGTCAGCAGTATCGCACTCACTTCTCAGCTCTTTGAACACGACTTCCCAGTCATTAAACAGTGTCCTTCAGATATTAAGGCTCTATGAATATGTGTTCTTGGTGTTGCAAGCACATTTCTAAATGTTTCCCAAGTCAATACTAGTAAATTCTCAGAGTTTGAATCAATGTTGTCCAGTGAATCAAGCTCATTCATTGTGAATTCCAAGTGTTATACGGCGCTTTTCCATATGTACCGTCATTTTTAGAGGTTACTACTATTTTAAAGACTATGCTACCTTTCCAAGAGTTTTGAATACAAATTCTCAGTATTTCAACACGTAGTAGAGATGTAAAAGTTGTACAACGTATTCCAAGTGTTTCAGAAACATTCCTACACATTTCCCCGTTCAGTATTTTTGAGCTCTGAGACTTTTAACATTTTAACACAGGTATCATACCAGCTCTTCAAGGTACATTATTAATACTTTGAACACTACCCGAACTATCATTTAGATTTCTTAAAGCTTTGAATATGTTCATACCCTCATATCATCTCTATGAACATGAGTATTTTCACCACCTTTCTTTCAAAAAATGGCAACTCAGTTTGGCTGAATTAAAATGTAAACAGTATCACACTCAATTCTCAGCTCTTTAAACACAACTTCCCAGTCATTAAACAGTGTCATTCAGATATTGAGGCTCTATGTACAAGTGTTCTTAGTCTTTCAAGCACATTTCTAAATGTTTCCCAAGTCAATACTTGTAAATTCTCAGAGTTTGAATCAATGTTGTCCAGTGAATCAAGCTCATTCATTGTGAATTCCAAGTGCTTATACAGCGTTTTTCCATGTGTAACAGAACTTTAAAAGTAAATTATTACTATATTAAAGACTCTCCTACCTTTCACAGGGTTTTGAATACAAATTCTCAGTGTTTCAACATGCACTACAGATATGAAGTTTCTACAAACGAATTCCAAGAGTTTCAGACGCATAATCAAAATTTCCCTGGTCTGTCATTTTGAGCTCTCAGAGTTTGAACATTTTCATACAGGTATCTGAGCCCTATGAAAATGAATGCATGAATGTTTAACCTTTTTTCCACAATGCCAACACATTTAGACTGAAATACAAAGGTCAGCAGTATCGCACTCACTTCTAAGCTCTTTGAACACGACTTCCCAGTCATAAAACAGTGTCATTCAGATATTGAGGCTCTATGTACAAGTGTTCTTAGTCTTTCAAGCACTTTCCTAAATATTTTCCAAGTCAATGTTTGTGAATTCTCAGTTTGAATCACTGTTGTGCAGTGATTCAAGCTCATTCCTTGTAAATTCCAAGTGCTTATGCAGCGTTTTTCCATGTGTAACAGCTCTTTAAAAGTGAATTATTACTATATTAAAGACTGTCCAACCTTTCACAGCTCTTTGAATACAAATTCTAAGTATTTAAACATGCACTAGAGATATGTTTCTATAAACCGATTCAATGGGTTTCATACACATTCCTAGATATTTCCCTGTTTTGTCATTTGTAGCTTTGAGAGTTTGAACATTTATACACTGGTATCTGAGCTCTGTGAAAATGAATTTAAATGTTTAACCTTGTTTAAACAACGCGAACACATTGAGACTGAATTATAAAGGTCAGCAGTATCGCACTCACTTCTCAGCTCTTTGAACACGACTTCCCAGTCATTAAACAGTGTCCTTCAGATATTATGGCTCTATGAATATGTGTTCTTGGTGTTGCAAGCACATTTCTAAATGTTTCCCAAGTCAATACTAGTAAATTCTCAGAGTTTGAATCAATGTTGTCCAGTGAATCAAGCTCATTCATTGTGAATTCCAAGTGTTATACGGCGCTTTTCCATATGTACCGTCATTTTTAGAGGTTACTACTATTTTAAAGACTATGCTACCTTTCCAAGAGTTTTGAATACAAATTCTCAGTATTTCAACATGTAGTAGAGATGTAAAAGTTGTACAACGTATTCCAAGTGTTTCAGAAACATTCCTACACATTTCCCCGTTCAGTATTTTTGAGCTCTGAGACTTTTAACATTTTAACACAGGTATCATACCAGCTCTTCAAGGTACATTATTAATACTTTGAACACTACCCGAACTATCATTTAGATTTCTTAAAGCTTTGAATATGTTCATACCCTCATATCAGCTCTATGAACATGAGTTTTTTCACCACCTTTCTTTCAAAAAATGGCAACTCAGTTTGGCTGAATTAAAATGTAAACAGTATCACACTCAATTCTCAGCTCTTTAAACACAACTTCCCAGTCATTAAACAGTGTCATTCAGATATTGAGGCTCTATGTACAAGTGTTCTTAGTCTTTCAAGCACATTTCTAAATGTTTCCCAAGTCAATACTTGTAAATTCTCAGAGTTTGAATCAATGTTGTCCAGTGAATCAAGCTCATTCATTGTGAATTCCAAGTGCTTATACAGCGTTTTTCCATGTGTAACAGAACTTTAAAAGTAAATTATTACTATATTAAAGACTCTCCTACCTTTCACAGGGTTTTGAATACAAATTCTCAGTGTTTCAACATGCACTACAGATATGAAGTTTCTACAAACGAATTCCAAGAGTTTCAGACGCATAATCAAAATTTCCCTGCTCTGTCATTTTGAGCTCTCAGAGTTTGAACATTTTCATACAGGTATCTGAGCCCTACGAAAATGAATGCATGAATGTTTAACCTTTTTTCCACAATGCCAACACATTGAGACTGAAATACAAAGGTCAGCAGTATCGCACTCACTTCTAAGCTCTTTGAACACGACTTCCCAGTCATAAAACAGTGTCATTCAGATATTTAGGCTCTATGTACAAGTGTTCTTAGTCTTTCAAGCACTTTCCTAAATATTTTCCAAGTCAATGTTTGTGAATTCTCAGTTTGAATCACTGTTCTGTAGTGATTCAAGCTCATTCTTTGTAAATTCCAAGTGCTTATGCAGCGTTTTTCCATGTGTAACAACTCTTTAAAAGTGAATTATTACTATATTAAAGACTGTCCAACCTTTCACAGCTCTTTGAATACAAATTCTAAGTATTTAAACATGCACTAGAGATATGTTTCTATAAACTGATTCCATGGGTTTCAGACACATTCCTAGATATTTCCCTGTTTTGTCATTTGTAGCTTTGAGAGTTTGAACATTTATACACTGGTATCTGAGCTCTGTGAAAATGAATTTAAATGTTTAACCTTGTTTAAACAACGCGAACACATTGAGACTGAATTATAAAGGTCAGCAGTATCGCACTCACTTCTCAGCTCTTTGAACACGACTTCCCAGTCATTAAACAGTGTCCTTCAGATATTAAGGCTCTATGAATATGTGTTCTTGGTGTTGCAAGCACATTTCTAAATGTTTCCCAAGTCAATACTAGTAAATTCTCAGAGTTTGAATCAATGTTGTCCAGTGAATCAAGCTCATTCATTGTGAATTCCAAGTGTTATACGGCGCTTTTCCATATGTACCGTCATTTTTAGAGGTTACTACTATTTTAAAGACTATGCTACCTTTCCAAGAGTTTTGAATACAAATTCTCAGTATTTCAACATGTAGTAGAGATGTAAAAGTTGTACAACGTATTCCAAGTGTTT
This sequence comes from Plecotus auritus, assembly GCF_963455305.1. Classification (NCBI taxonomy): domain Eukaryota; kingdom Metazoa; phylum Chordata; class Mammalia; order Chiroptera; family Vespertilionidae; genus Plecotus; species Plecotus auritus. Next base: position 110,135,954 of record NC_137771.1, read on the forward strand.
CAGAAACATTCCTACACATTTCCCCGTTCAGTATTTTTGAGCTCTGAGACTTTTAACATTTTAACACAGGTATCATACCAGCTCTTCAAGGTACATTATTAATACTTTGAACACTACCCGAACTATCATTTAGATTTCTTAAAGCTTTGAATATGTTCATACCCTCATATCAGCTCTATGAACATGAGTTTTTTCACCACCTTTCTTTCAAAAAATGGCAACTCAGTTTGGCTGAATTAAAATGTAAACAGTATCACACTCAATTCTCAGCTCTTTAAACACAACTTCCCAGTCATTAAACAGTGTCATTCAGATATTGAGGCTCTATGTACAAGTGTTCTTAGTCTTTCAAGCACATTTCTAAATGTTTCCCAAGTCAATACTTGTAAATTCTCACAGTTTGAATCAATGTTGTCCAGTGAATCAAGCTCATTCATTGTGAATTCCAAGTGCTTATACAGCGTTTTTCCATGTGTAACAGAACTTTAAAAGTAAATTATTACTATATTAAAGACTCTCCTACCTTTCACAGGGTTTTGAATACAAATTCTCAGTGTTTCAACATGCACTAGAGATATGAAGTTTCTACAAACGAATTCCACGAGTTTCAGACGCATAATCGAAATTTCCCTGCTCTGTCATTTTGAGCTCTCAGAGTTTGAACATTTTCATACAGGTATCTGAGCCCTACGAAAATGAATGCATGAATGTTTAACCTTTTTTCCACAATGCCAACACATTGAGACTGAAATACAAAGGTCAGCAGTATCGCACTCACTTCTAAGCTCTTTGAACACGACTTCCCAGTCATAAAACAGTGTCATTCAGATATTTAGGCTCTATGTACAAGTGTTCTTAGTCTTTCAAGCACTTTCCTAAATATTTTCCAAGTCAATGTTTGTGAATTCTCAGTTTGAATCACTGTTGTGCAGTGATTCAAGCTCATTCCTTGTAAATTCCAAGTGCTTATGCAGCGTTTCTCCATATGTAACAGCTCTTTAAAAGTGAATTATTACTATATTAAAGACTGTCCAACCTTTCACAGCTCTTTGAATACAAATTCTAAGTATTTAAACATGCACTAGAGATATGTTTCTATAAACCGATTCCATGGGTTTCATACACATTCCTAGATATTCCCCTGGTTTGTCATTTGTAGCTTTGAGAGTTTGAACATTTTCACACTGGTATCCGACCTCTATGAAAATGAAATAAATGTTTAACCTTCTTTAAACAACGCCAACACATTGAGACTGAATTATAAATGTAAAGAGTTTCACACAGACTTCTCAGCTCTTTAAACACGACTTCCCAGTCATTAAACAGTGTCCTTCAGATATTATGGCTCTATGAATATGTGTTCTTGGTGTTGCAAGCACATTTCTAAATGTTTCCCAAGTCAATACTTGTAAATTCTCAGAGTTTGAATCAATGTTGTCCAGTGAATCAAGCTCATTCATTGTGAATTCCAAGTGCTTATACAGCTTTTTTCCATGAGTAACAGCACTTTAAAAGTAAATTATTACTATATTAAAGACTCTCCTACCTTTCACAGGGTTTTGAATACAAATTCTCAGTGTTTCAACATGCACTAGAGATATGAAGTTTCTACAAACGAATTCCACGAGTTTCAGACGCATAATCGAAATTTCCCTGCTCTGTCATTTTGAGCTCTCAGAGTTTGAACATTTTCATACAGGTATCTGAGCCCTACGAAAATGAATGCATGAATGTTTAACCTTTTTTCCACAATGCCAACACATTGAGACTGAAATACAAAGGTCAGCAGTATCGCACTCACTTCTAAGCTCTTTGAACACGACTTCCCAGTCATAAAACAGTGTCATTCAGATATTTAGGCTCTATGTACAAGTGTTCTTAGTCTTTCAAGCACTTTCCTAAATATTTTCCAAGTCAATGTTTGTGAATTCTCAGTTTGAATCACTGTTCTGTAGTGATTCAAGCTCATTCTTTGTAAATTCCAAGTGCTTATGCAGCGTTTTTCCATGTGTAACAACTCTTTAAAAGTGAATTATTACTATATTAAAGACTGTCCAACCTTTCACAGCTCTTTGAATACAAATTCTAAGTATTTAAACATGCACTAGAGATATGTTTCTATAAACTGATTCCATGGGTTTCAGACACATTCCTAGATATTTCCCTGGTTTGTCATTTGTAGCTTTGAGAGTTTGAACATTTTCACACTGGTATCCGACCTCTATGAAAATGAAATAAATGTTTAACCTTCTTTAAACAACGCCAACACATTGAGACTGAATTATAAATGTAAAGAGTTTCACACAGACTTCTCAGCTCTTTAAACACGACTTCCCAGTCATTAAACAGTGTCCTTCAGATATTATGGCTCTATGAATATGTGTTCTTGGTGTTGCAAGCACATTTCTAAATGTTTCCCAAGTCAATACTTGTAAATTCTCAGAGTTTGAATCAATGTTGTCCAGTGAATCAAGCTCATTCATTGTGAATTCCAAGTGCTTATACAGCGTTTTTCCATGAGTAACAGCACTTTAAAAGTAAATTATTACTATACTAAAGACTCTCCTACCTTTCACAGGGTTTTGAATACAAATTCTCAGTGTTTCAACATGCACTAGAGATATGAAATTTCTACAAACGAATTCCACGAGTTTCAGACGCATAATCGAAATTTCCCTGCTCTGTCATTTTGAGCTCTCAGAGTTTGAACATTTTCATACAGGTATCTGAGCCCTACGAAAATGAATGCATGAATGTTTAACCTTTCAACAATGCCAACACATTGAGACTGAAATATAAATGTCAGCAGTATCGCACTCACTTCTAAGCTCTTTGAACACGACTTCCCAGTCATTAAACAGTGTCATTCAGATATTGAGGCTCTATGTACAAGTGTTCTTAGTCTTTCAAGCACTTTCCTAAATATTTTCAAAGTCAATGTTTGTGAATTCTCAGTTTGAATCACTGTTGTGCAGTGATTCAAGCTCATTCCTTGTAAATTCCAAGTGCTTATGCAGCGTTTTTCCATGTGTAACAGCTCTTTAAAAGTGAATTATTACTATATTAAAGACTGTCCAACCTTTCACAGCTCTTTGAATACAAATTCTAAGTATTTAAACATGCACTAGAGATATGTTTCTATAAACCGATTCCATGGGTTTCATACACATTCCTAGATATTCCCCTGGTTTGTCATTTGTAGCTTTGAGAGTTTGAACATTTTCACACTGGTATCTGAGCTCTGTGAAAATGAATTTAAATGTTTAACCTTGTTTAAACAACGCGAACACATTGAGACTGAATTATAAAGGTCAGCAGTATCGCACTCACTTCTCAGCTCTTTGAACACGACTTCCCAGTCATTAAACAGTGTCCTTCAGATATTAAGGCTCTATGAATATGTGTTCTTGGTGTTGCAAGCACATTTCTAAATGTTTCCCAAGTCAATACTAGTAAATTCTCAGAGTTTGAATCAATGTTGTCCAGTGAATCAAGCTCATTCATTGTGAATTCCAAGTGTTATACGGCGCTTTTCCATATGTACCGTCATTTTTAGAGGTTAGTACTATTTTAAAGACTATCCTACCTTTCCAAGAGTTTTGAATACAAATTCTCAGTATTTCAACATTCACTAGAGATATGAAGTTTCTACAAATGAATTCCAAGCGTTTCAGACGCATAATCGAAATTTCCCTGCTCTGTCATTTTGAGCTCTCAGAGTTTGAACATTTTCATACAGGTATCTGAGCCCTACGAAAATGAATGCATGAATGTTTAACCTTTTTTCCACAATGCCAACACATTGAGACTGAAATACAAAGGTCAGCAGTATCGCACTCACTTCTAAGCTCTTTGAACACGACTTCCCAGTCATAAAACAGTGTCATTCAGATATTTAGGCTCTATGTACAAGTGTTCTTAGTCTTTCAAGCACTTTCCTAAATATTTTCCAAGTCAATGTTTGTGAATTCTCAGTTTGAATCACTGTTCTGTAGTGATTCAAGCTCATTCCTTGTAAATTCCAAGTGCTTATGCAGCGTTTTTCCATGTGTAACAGCTCTTTAAAAGTGAATTATTACTATATTAAAGACTGTCCAACCTTTCACAGCTCTTTGAATACAAATTCTAAGTATTTAAACATGCACTAGAGATATGTTTCTATAAACCGATTCAATGGGTTTCATACACATTCCTAGATATTTCCCTGTTTTGTCATTTGTAGCTTTGAGAGTTTGAACATTTATACACTGGTATCTGAGCTCTGTGAAAATGAATTTAAATGTTTAACCTTGTTTAAACAACGCGAACACATTGAGACTGAATTATAAAGGTCAGCAGTATCGCACTCACTTCTCAGCTCTTTGAACACGACTTCCCAGTCATTAAACAGTGTCCTTCAGATATTATGGCTCTATGAATATGTGTTCTTGGTGTTGCAAGCACATTTCTAAATGTTTCCCAAGTCAATACTAGTAAATTCTCAGAGTTTGAATCAATGTTGTCCAGTGAATCAAGCTCATTCATTGTGAATTCCAAGTGTTATACGGCGCTTTTCCATATGTACCGTCATTTTTAGAGGTTACTACTATTTTAAAGACTATGCTACCTTTCCAAGAGTTTTGAATACAAATTCTCAGTATTTCAACATGTAGTAGAGATGTAAAAGTTGTACAACGTATTCCAAGTGTTTCAGAAACATTCCTACACATTTCCCCGTTCAGTATTTTTGAGCTCTGAGACTTTTAACATTTTAACACAGGTATCATACCAGCTCTTCAAGGTACATTATTAATACTTTGAACACTACCCGAACTATCATTTAGATTTCTTAAAGCTTTGAATATGTTCATACCCTCATATCAGCTCTATGAACATGAGTTTTTTCACCACCTTTCTTTCAAAAAATGGCAACTCAGTTTGGCTGAATTAAAATGTAAACAGTATCACACTCAATTCTCAGCTCTTTAAACACAACTTCCCAGTCATTAAACAGTGTCATTCAGATATTGAGGCTCTATGTACAAGTGTTCTTAGTCTTTCAAGCACATTTCTAAATGTTTCCCAAGTCAATACTTGTAAATTCTCAGAGTTTGAATCAATGTTGTCCAGTGAATCAAGCTCATTCATTGTGAATTCCAAGTGCTTATACAGCGTTTTTCCATGTGTAACAGAACTTTAAAAGTAAATTATTACTATATTAAAGACTCTCCTACCTTTCACAGGGTTTTGAATACAAATTCTCAGTGTTTCAACATGCACTACAGATATGAAGTTTCTACAAACGAATTCCAAGAGTTTCAGACGCATAATCAAAATTTCCCTGCTCTGTCATTTTGAGCTCTCAGAGTTTGAACATTTTCATACAGGTATCTGAGCCCTACGAAAATGAATGCATGAATGTTTAACCTTTTTTCCACAATGCCAACACATTGAGACTGAAATACAAAGGTCAGCAGTATCGCACTCACTTCTAAGCTCTTTGAACACGACTTCCCAGTCATAAAACAGTGTCATTCAGATATTTAGGCTCTATGTACAAGTGTTCTTAGTCTTTCAAGCACTTTCCTAAATATTTTCCAAGTCAATGTTTGTGAATTCTCAGTTTGAATCACTGTTCTGTAGTGATTCAAGCTCATTCTTTGTAAATTCCAAGTGCTTATGCAGCGTTTTTCCATGTGTAACAACTCTTTAAAAGTGAATTATTACTATATTAAAGACTGTCCAACCTTTCACAGCTCTTTGAATACAAATTCTAAGTATTTAAACATGCACTAGAGATATGTTTCTATAAACCGATTCCATGGGTTTCAGACACATTCCTAGATATTTCCCTGGTTTGTCATTTGTAGCTTTGAGAGTTTGAACATTTTTACACTGGTATCTGAGCTCTGTGAAAATGAATTTAAATGTTTAACCTTGTTTAAACAACGCGAACACATTGAGACTGAATTATAAAGGTCAGCAGTATCGCACTCACTTCTCAGCTCTTTGAACACGACTTCCCAGTCATTAAACAGTGTCCTTCAGATATTAAGGCTCTATGAATATGTGTTCTTGGTGTTGCAAGCACATTTCTAAATGTTTCCCAAGTCAATACTAGTAAATTCTCAGAGTTTGAATCAATGTTGTCCAGTGAATCAAGCTCATTCATTGTGAATTCCAAGTGTTATACGGCGCTTTTCCATATGTACCGTCATTTTTAGAGGTTACTACTATTTTAAAGACTATGCTACCTTTCCAAGAGTTTTGAATACAAATTCTCAGTATTTCAACATGTAGTAGAGATGTAAAAGTTGTACAACGTATTCCAAGTGTTTCAGAAACATTCCTACACATTTCCCCGTTCAGTATTTTTGAGCTCTGAGACTTTTAACATTTTAACACAGGTATCATACCAGCTCTTCAAGGTACATTATTAATACTTTGAACACTACCCGAACTATCATTTAGATTTCTTAAAGCTTTGAATATGTTCATACCCTCATATCAGCTCTATGAACATGAGTTTTTTCACCACCTTTCTTTCAAAAAATGGCAACTCAGTTTGGCTGAATTAAAATGTAAACAGTATCACACTCAATTCTCAGCTCTTTAAACACAACTTCCCAGTCATTAAACAGTGTCATTCAGATATTGAGGCTCTATGTACAAGTGTTCTTAGTCTTTCAAGCACATTTCTAAATGTTTCCCAAGTCAATACTTGTAAATTCTCACAGTTTGAATCAATGTTGTCCAGTGAATCAAGCTCATTCATTGTGAATTCCAAGTGCTTATACAGCGTTTTTCCATGTGTAACAGAACTTTAAAAGTAAATTATTACTATATTAAAGACTCTCCTACCTTTCACAGGGTTTTGAATACAAATTCTCAGTGTTTCAACATGCACTAGAGATATGAAGTTTCTACAAACGAATTCCACGAGTTTCAGACGCATAATCGAAATTTCCCTGCTCTGTCATTTTGAGCTCTCAGAGTTTGAACATTTTCATACAGGTATCTGAGCCCTACGAAAATGAATGCATGAATGTTTAACCTTTTTTCCACAATGCCAACACATTGAGACTGAAATACAAAGGTCAGCAGTATCGCACTCACTTCTAAGCTCTTTGAACACGACTTCCCAGTCATAAAACAGTGTCATTCAGATATTTAGGCTCTATGTACAAGTGTTCTTAGTCTTTCAAGCACTTTCCTAAATATTTTCCAAGTCAATGTTTGTGAATTCTCAGTTTGAATCACTGTTGTGCAGTGATTCAAGCTCATTCCTTGTAAATTCCAAGTGCTTATGCAGCGTTTCTCCATATGTAACAGCTCTTTAAAAGTGAATTATTACTATATTAAAGACTGTCCAACCTTTCACAGCTCTTTGAATACAAATTCTAAGTATTTAAACATGCACTAGAGATATGTTTCTATAAACCGATTCCATGGGTTTCATACACATTCCTAGATATTCCCCTGGTTTGTCATTTGTAGCTTTGAGAGTTTGAACATTTTCACACTGGTATCCGACCTCTATGAAAATGAAATAAATGTTTAACCTTCTTTAAACAACGCCAACACATTGAGACTGAATTATAAATGTAAAGAGTTTCACACAGACTTCTCAGCTCTTTAAACACGACTTCCCAGTCATTAAACAGTGTCCTTCAGATATTATGGCTCTATGAATATGTGTTCTTGGTGTTGCAAGCACATTTCTAAATGTTTCCCAAGTCAATACTTGTAAATTCTCAGAGTTTGAATCAATGTTGTCCAGTGAATCAAGCTCATTCATTGTGAATTCCAAGTGCTTATACAGCTTTTTTCCATGAGTAACAGCACTTTAAAAGTAAATTATTACTATATTAAAGACTCTCCTACCTTTCACAGGGTTTTGAATACAAATTCTCAGTGTTTCAACATGCACTAGAGATATGAAGTTTCTACAAACGAATTCCACGAGTTTCAGACGCATAATCGAAATTTCCCTGCTCTGTCATTTTGAGCTCTCAGAGTTTGAACATTTTCATACAGGTATCTGAGCCCTACGAAAATGAATGCATGAATGTTTAACCTTTTTTCCACAATGCCAACACATTGAGACTGAAATACAAAGGTCAGCAGTATCGCACTCACTTCTAAGCTCTTTGAACACGACTTCCCAGTCATAAAACAGTGTCATTCAGATATTTAGGCTCTATGTACAAGTGTTCTTAGTCTTTCAAGCACTTTCCTAAATATTTTCCAAGTCAATGTTTGTGAATTCTCAGTTTGAATCACTGTTCTGTAGTGATTCAAGCTCATTCTTTGTAAATTCCAAGTGCTTATGCAGCGTTTTTCCATGTGTAACAACTCTTTAAAAGTGAATTATTACTATATTAAAGACTGTCCAACCTTTCACAGCTCTTTGAATACAAATTCTAAGTATTTAAACATGCACTAGAGATATGTTTCTATAAACTGATTCCATGGGTTTCAGACACATTCCTAGATATTTCCCTGGTTTGTCATTTGTAGCTTTGAGAGTTTGAACATTTTCACACTGGTATCCGACCTCTATGAAAATGAAATAAATGTTTAACCTTCTTTAAACAACGCCAACACATTGAGACTGAATTATAAATGTAAAGAGTTTCACACAGACTTCTCAGCTCTTTAAACACGACTTCCCAGTCATTAAACAGTGTCCTTCAGATATTATGGCTCTATGAATATGTGTTCTTGGTGTTGCAAGCACATTTCTAAATGTTTCCCAAGTCAATACTTGTAAATTCTCAGAGTTTGAATCAATGTTGTCCAGTGAATCAAGCTCATTCATTGTGAATTCCAAGTGCTTATACAGCGTTTTTCCATGAGTAACAGCACTTTAAAAGTAAATTATTACTATACTAAAGACTCTCCTACCTTTCACAGGGTTTTGAATACAAATTCTCAGTGTTTCAACATGCACTAGAGATATGAAATTTCTACAAACGAATTCCACGAGTTTCAGACGCATAATCGAAATTTCCCTGCTCTGTCATTTTGAGCTCTCAGAGTTTGAACATTTTCATACAGGTATCTGAGCCCTACGAAAATGAATGCATGAATGTTTAACCTTTCAACAATGCCAACACATTGAGACTGAAATATAAATGTCAGCAGTATCGCACTCACTTCTAAGCTCTTTGAACACGACTTCCCAGTCATTAAACAGTGTCATTCAGATATTGAGGCTCTATGTACAAGTGTTCTTAGTCTTTCAAGCACTTTCCTAAATATTTTCAAAGTCAATGTTTGTGAATTCTCAGTTTGAATCACTGTTGTGCAGTGATTCAAGCTCATTCCTTGTAAATTCCAAGTGCTTATGCAGCGTTTTTCCATGTGTAACAGCTCTTTAAAAGTGAATTATTACTATATTAAAGACTGTCCAACCTTTCACAGCTCTTTGAATACAAATTCTAAGTATTTAAACATGCACTAGAGATATGTTTCTATAAACCGATTCCATGGGTTTCATACACATTCCTAGATATTCCCCTGGTTTGTCATTTGTAGCTTTGAGAGTTTGAACATTTTCACACTGGTATCTGAGCTCTGTGAAAATGAATTTAAATGTTTAACCTTGTTTAAACAACGCGAACACATTGAGACTGAATTATAAAGGTCAGCAGTATCGCACTCACTTCTCAGCTCTTTGAACACGACTTCCCAGTCATTAAACAGTGTCCTTCAGATATTAAGGCTCTATGAATATGTGTTCTTGGTGTTGCAAGCACATTTCTAAATGTTTCCCAAGTCAATACTAGTAAATTCTCAGAGTTTGAATCAATGTTGTCCAGTGAATCAAGCTCATTCATTGTGAATTCCAAGTGTTATACGGCGCTTTTCCATATGTACCGTCATTTTTAGAGGTTAGTACTATTTTAAAGACTATCCTACCTTTCCAAGAGTTTTGAATACAAATTCTCAGTATTTCAACATTCACTAGAGATATGAAGTTTCTACAAATGAATTCCAAGCGTTTCAGACGCATAATCGAAATTTCCCTGCTCTGTCATTTTGAGCTCTCAGAGTTTGAACATTTTCATACAGGTATCTGAGCCCTACGAAAATGAATGCATGAATGTTTAACCTTTTTTCCACAATGCCAACACATTGAGACTGAAATACAAAGGTCAGCAGTATCGCACTCACTTCTAAGCTCTTTGAACACGACTTCCCAGTCATAAAACAGTGTCATTCAGATATTTAGGCTCTATGTACAAGTGTTCTTAGTCTTTCAAGCACTTTCCTAAATATTTTCCAAGTCAATGTTTGTGAATTCTCAGTTTGAATCACTGTTCTGTAGTGATTCAAGCTCATTCCTTGTAAATTCCAAGTGCTTATGCAGCGTTTTTCCATGTGTAACAGCTCTTTAAAAGTGAATTATTACTATATTAAAGACTGTCCAACCTTTCACAGCTCTTTGAATACAAATTCTAAGTATTTAAACATGCACTAGAGATATGTTTCTATAAACCGATTCAATGGGTTTCATACACATTCCTAGATATTTCCCTGTTTTGTCATTTGTAGCTTTGAGAGTTTGAACATTTATACACTGGTATCTGAGCTCTGTGAAAATGAATTTAAATGTTTAACCTTGTTTAAACAACGCGAACACATTGAGACTGAATTATAAAGGTCAGCAGTATCGCACTCACTTCTCAGCTCTTTGAACACGACTTCCCAGTCATTAAACAGTGTCCTTCAGATATTATGGCTCTATGAATATGTGTTCTTGGTGTTGCAAGCACATTTCTAAATGTTTCCCAAGTCAATACTAGTAAATTCTCAGAGTTTGAATCAATGTTGTCCAGTGAATCAAGCTCATTCATTGTGAATTCCAAGTGTTATACGGCGCTTTTCCATATGTACCGTCATTTTTAGAGGTTACTACTATTTTAAAGACTATGCTACCTTTCCAAGAGTTTTGAATACAAATTCTCAGTATTTCAACATGTAGTAGAGATGTAAAAGTTGTACAACGTATTCCAAGTGTTTCAGAAACATTCCTACACATTTCCCCGTTCAGTATTTTTGAGCTCTGAGACTTTTAACATTTTAACACAGGTATCATACCAGCTCTTCAAGGTACATTATTAATACTTTGAACACTACCCGAACTATCATTTAGATTTCTTAAAGCTTTGAATATGTTCATACCCTCATATCAGCTCTATGAACATGAGTTTTTTCACCACCTTTCTTTCAAAAAATGGCAACTCAGTTTGGCTGAATTAAAATGTAAACAGTATCACACTCAATTCTCAGCTCTTTAAACACAACTTCCCAGTCATTAAACAGTGTCATTCAGATATTGAGGCTCTATGTACAAGTGTTCTTAGTCTTTCAAGCACATTTCTAAATGTTTCCCAAGTCAATACTTGTAAATTCTCAGAGTTTGAATCAATGTTGTCCAGTGAATCAAGCTCATTCATTGTGAATTCCAAGTGCTTATACAGCGTTTTTCCATGTGTAACAGAACTTTAAAAGTAAATTATTACTATATTAAAGACTCTCCTACCTTTCACAGGGTTTTGAATACAAATTCTCAGTGTTTCAACATGCACTACAGATATGAAGTTTCTACAAACGAATTCCAAGAGTTTCAGACGCATAATCAAAATTTCCCTGCTCTGTCATTTTGAGCTCTCAGAGTTTGAACATTTTCATACAGGTATCTGAGCCCTACGAAAATGAATGCATGAATGTTTAACCTTTTTTCCACAATGCCAACACATTGAGACTGAAATACAAAGGTCAGCAGTATCGCACTCACTTCTAAGCTCTTTGAACACGACTTCCCAGTCATAAAACAGTGTCATTCAGATATTTAGGCTCTATGTACAAGTGTTCTTAGTCTTTCAAGCACTTTCCTAAATATTTTCCAAGTCAATGTTTGTGAATTCTCAGTTTGAATCACTGTTCTGTAGTGATTCAAGCTCATTCTTTGTAAATTCCAAGTGCTTATGCAGCGTTTTTCCATGTGTAACAACTCTTTAAAAGTGAATTATTACTATATTAAAGACTGTCCAACCTTTCACAGCTCTTTGAATACAAATTCTAAGTATTTAAACATGCACTAGAGATATGTTTCTATAAACTGATTCCATGGGTTTCAGACACATTCCTAGATATTTCCCTGTTTTGTCATTTGTAGCTTTGAGAGTTTGAACATTTATACACTGGTATCTGAGCTCTGTGAAAATGAATTTAAATGTTTAACCTTGTTTAAACAACGCGAACACATTGAGACTGAATTATAAAGGTCAGCAGTATCGCACTCACTTCTCAGCTCTTTGAACACGACTTCCCAGTCATTAAACAGTGTCCTTCAGATATTAAGGCTCTATGAATATGTGTTCTTGGTGTTGCAAGCACATTTCTAAATGTTTCCCAAGTCAATACTAGTAAATTCTCAGAGTTTGAATCAATGTTGTCCAGTGAATCAAGCTCATTCATTGTGAATTCCAAGTGTTATACGGCGCTTTTCCATATGTACCGTCATTTTTAGAGGTTACTACTATTTTAAAGACTATGCTACCTTTCCAAGAGTTTTGAATACAAATTCTCAGTATTTCAACATGTAGTAGAGATGTAAAAGTTGTACAACGTATTCCAAGTGTTTCAGAAACATTCCTACACATTTCCCCGTTCAGTATTTTTGAGCTCTGAGACTTTTAACATTTTAACACAGGTATCATACCAGCTCTTCAAGGTACATTATTAATACTTTGAACACTACCCGAACTATCATTTAGATTTCTTAAAGCTTTGAATATGTTCATACCCTCATATCAGCTCTATGAACATGAGTTTTTTCACCACCTTTCTTTCAAAAAATGGCAACTCAGTTTGGCTGAATTAAAATGTAAACAGTATCACACTCAATTCTCAGCTCTTTAAACACAACTTCCCAGTCATTAAACAGTGTCATTCAGATATTGAGGCTCTATGTACAAGTGTTCTTAGTCTTTCAAGCACATTTCTAAATGTTTCCCAAGTCAATACTTGTAAATTCTCACAGTTTGAATCAATGTTGTCCAGTGAATCAAGCTCATTCATTGTGAATTCCAAGTGCTTATACAGCGTTTTTCCATGTGTAACAGAACTTTAAAAGTAAATTATTACTATATTAAAGACTCTCCTACCTTTCACAGGGTTTTGAATACAAATTCTCAGTGTTTCAACATGCACTACAGATATGAAGTTTCTACAAACGAATTCCAAGAGTTTCAGACGCATAATCGAAATTTCCCTGCTCTGTCATTTTGAGCTCTCAGAGTTTGAACATTTTCATACAGGTATCTGAGCCCTACGAAAATGAATGCATGAATGTTTAACCTTTTTTCCACAATGCCAACACATTGAGACTGAAATACAAAGGTCAGCAGTATCGCACTCACTTCTAAGCTCTTTGAACACGACTTCCCAGTCATAAAACAGTGTCATTCAGATATTTAGGCTCTATGTACAAGTGTTCTTAGTCTTTCAAGCACTTTCCTAAATATTTTCCAAGTCAATGTTTGTGAATTCTCAGTTTGAATCACTGTTGTGCAGTGATTCAAGCTCATTCCTTGTAAATTCCAAGTGCTTATGCAGCGTTTCTCCATATGTAACAGCTCTTTAAAAGTGAATTATTACTATATTAAAGACTGTCCAACCTTTCACAGCTCTTTGAATACAAATTCTAAGTATTTAAACATGCACTAGAGATATGTTTCTATAAACCGATTCCATGGGTTTGATACACATTCCTAGATATTCCCCTGGTTTGTCATTTGTAGCTTTGAGAGTTTGAACATTTTCACACTGGTATCCGACCTCTATGAAAATGAAATAAATGTTTAACCTTCTTTAAACAACGCCAACACATTGAGACTGAATTATAAATGTAAAGAGTTTCACACAGACTTCTCAGCTCTTTAAACACGACTTCCCAGTCATTAAACAGTGTCCTTCAGATATTATGGCTCTATGAATATGTGTTCTTGGTGTTGCAAGCACATTTCTAAATGTTTCCCAAGTCAATACTTGTAAATTCTCAGAGTTTGAATCAATGTTGTCCAGTGAATCAAGCTCATTCATTGTGAATTCCAAGTGCTTATACAGCTTTTTTCCATGAGTAACAGCACTTTAAAAGTAAATTATTACTATATTAAAGACTCTCCTACCTTTCACAGGGTTTTGAATACAAATTCTCAGTGTTTCAACATGCACTAGAGATATGAAGTTTCTACAAACGAATTCCACGAGTTTCAGACGCATAATCGAAATTTCCCTGCTCTGTCATTTTGAGCTCTCAGAGTTTGAACATTTTCATACAGGTATCTGAGCCCTACGAAAATGAATGCATGAATGTTTAACCTTTTTTCCACAATGCCAACACATTGAGACTGAAATACAAAGGTCAGCAGTATCGCACTCACTTCTAAGCTCTTTGAACACGACTTCCCAGTCATAAAACAGTGTCATTCAGATATTTAGGCTCTATGTACAAGTGTTCTTAGTCTTTCAAGCACTTTCCTAAATATTTTCCAAGTCAATGTTTGTGAATTCTCAGTTTGAATCACTGTTCTGTAGTGATTCAAGCTCATTCTTTGTAAATTCCAAGTGCTTATGCAGCGTTTTTCCATGTGTAACAACTCTTTAAAAGTGAATTATTACTATATTAAAGACTGTCCAACCTTTCACAGCTCTTTGAATACAAATTCTAAGTATTTAAACATGCACTAGAGATATGTTTCTATAAACTGATTCCATGGGTTTCAGACACATTCCTAGATATTTCCCTGGTTTGTCATTTGTAGCTTTGAGAGTTTGAACATTTTCACACTGGTATCCGAGCTCTATGAAAATGAAATAAATGTTTAACCTTCTTTAAACAACGCCAACACATTGAGACTGAATTATAAATGTAAAGAGTTTCACACAGACTTCTCAGCTCTTTAAACACGACTTCCCAGTCATTAAACAGTGTCCTTCAGATATTATGGCTCTATGAATATGTGTTCTTGGTGTTGCAAGCACATTTCTAAATGTTTCCCAAGTCAATACTTGTAAATTCTCAGAGTTTGAATCAATGTTGTCCAGTGAATCAAGCTCATTCATTGTGAATTCCAAGTGCTTATACAGCGTTTTTCCATGAGTAACAGCACTTTAAAAGTAAATTATTACTATACTAAAGACTCTCCTACCTTTCACAGGGTTTTGAATACAAATTCTCAGTGTTTCAACATGCACTAGAGATATGAAGTTTCTACAAACGAATTCCACGAGTTTCAGACGCATAATCGAAATTTCCCTGCTCTGTCATTTTGAGCTCTCAGAGTTTGAACATTTTCATACAGGTATCTGAGCCCTACGAAAATGAATGCATGAATGTTTAACCTTTCAACAATGCCAACACATTGAGACTGAAATATAAATGTCAGCAGTATCGCACTCACTTCTAAGCTCTTTGAACACGACTTCCCAGTCATTAAACAGTGTCATTCAGATATTGAGGCTCTATGTACAAGTGTTCTTAGTCTTTCAAGCACTTTCCTAAATATTTTCAAAGTCAATGTTTGTGAATTCTCAGTTTGAATCACTGTTGTGCAGTGATTCAAGCTCATTCCTTGTAAATTCCAAGTGCTTATGCAGCGTTTTTCCATGTGTAACAGCTCTTTAAAAGTGAATTATTACTATATTAAAGACTGTCCAACCTTTCACAGCTCTTTGAATACAAATTCTAAGTATTTAAACATGCACTAGAGATATGTTTCTATAAACCGATTCCATGGGTTTCATACACATTCCTAGATATTCCCCTGGTTTGTCATTTGTAGCTTTGAGAGTTTGAACATTTTCACACTGGTATCTGAGCTCTGTGAAAATGAATTTAAATGTTTAACCTTGTTTAAACAACGCGAACACATTGAGACTGAATTATAAAGGTCAGCAGTATCGCACTCACTTCTCAGCTCTTTGAACACGACTTCCCAGTCATTAAACAGTGTCCTTCAGATATTAAGGCTCTATGAATATGTGTTCTTGGTGTTGCAAGCACATTTCTAAATGTTTCCCAAGTCAATACTAGTAAATTCTCAGAGTTTGAATCAATGTTGTCCAGTGAATCAAGCTCATTCATTGTGAATTCCAAGTGTTATACGGCGCTTTTCCATATGTACCGTCATTTTTAGAGGTTAGTACTATTTTAAAGACTATCCTACCTTTCCAAGAGTTTTGAATACAAATTCTCAGTATTTCAACATTCACTAGAGATATGAAGTTTCTACAAATGAATTCCAAGCGTTTCAGACGCATAATCGAAATTTCCCTGCTCTGTCATTTTGAGCTCTCAGAGTTTGAACATTTTCATACAGGTATCTGAGCCCTACGAAAATGAATGCATGAATGTTTAACCTTTTTTCCACAATGCCAACACATTGAGACTGAAATACAAAGGTCAGCAGTATCGCACTCACTTCTAAGCTCTTTGAACACGACTTCCCAGTCATAAAACAGTGTCATTCAGATATTTAGGCTCTATGTACAAGTGTTCTTAGTCTTTCAAGCACTTTCCTAAATATTTTCCAAGTCAATGTTTGTGAATTCTCAGTTTGAATCACTGTTCTGTAGTGATTCAAGCTCATTCCTTGTAAATTCCAAGTGCTTATGCAGCGTTTTTCCATGTGTAACAGCTCTTTAAAAGTGAATTATTACTATATTAAAGACTGTAAACCTTTCACAGCTCTTTGAATACAAATTCTAAGTATTTAAACATGCACTAGAGATATGTTTCTATAAACTGATTCCATGGGTTTCAGACACATTCCTAGATATTTCCCTGGTTTATCATTTGTAGCTTTGAGAGTTTGAACATTTTCACACTGGTATCTGAGCTCTATGAAAATGAATTTAAATGTTTAACCTTCTTTAAACAACGCCAACACATTGAGACTGAATTATAAAGGTCAGCAGTATAGCACTCACTTCTCAGCTGTTTGAACACGACTTCCCAGTCATTAAACAGTGTCCTTCAGATATTAAGGCTGTATGAACATGTGTTCTTGGTGTTGCAGGCACATTTCTAAATGTTTCCCAAGTCAATACTTTAAATTCTCAGAGTTTGAATCAATGTTGTCCAGTGAATCAAGCTCATTCATTGTGAATTCCAAGTGTTATACGGCGCTTTTCCATATGTACCGTCATTTTTAGAGGTTACTACTATTTTAAAGACTATGCTACCTTTCCTAGAATTTTGAATACAAATTATCAGTATTTCAACATGCAGTAGAGATGGAAAAGTTGTACAACGTATTCCAAGTGTTTCAGAAACATTCCTACACATTTCCCCGTTCAGTATTTTTGAGCTCTGAGACTTTTAACATTTTAACACAGGTATCATACCAGCTCTTAACGGTACATTATTAATACTTTGTACACTACCCGAGCTATCATTTAGATTTCTTAAAGCTTTGAATATTTTCATACCCTCATATCAGCTCTATGAACATGAGTTTTTTCACCACCTTTCTTCCAAAAAATGGCAACTCAGTTTGGCTGAATTAAAATGTAAACAGTATCACACTCACTTCTCAGCTCTTTAAACACAACTTCCCAGTCATTAAACAGTGTCATTCAGATATTGAGGCTCTATGTACAAGTGTTCTTAGTCTTTCAAGCACATTCCTAAATATTTTCCAAGTCAATGTTTGTGAATTCTCAGTTTGAATCACTGTTGTGCAGTGATTCAAGCTCATTCCTTGTAAATACCAAGTGCTTATACAGCGTTTTTCCATGTGTAACAGCTCTTAAAAGTGAATTATTACTATATTAAAGACTGTCCAACCTTTCACAACTCTTTGAATACAAATTCTAAGTATTTAAACATGCACTAGAGATATGTTTCTATAAACCGATTCCATGGCTTTCAGACACATTCCTAGATATTCCCCTGGTTTGTCATTTGTAGCTTTGAGAGTTTGAACATTTTCACACTGGTATCCGAGCTCTATGAAAATGAAATAAATGTTTAACCTTCTTTAAACAACGCCAACACATTGAGACTGAATTATAAATGTAAAGAGTTTCACACAGACTTCTCAGCTCTTTGAACACGACTTCCCAGTCATTAAACAGTGTCCTTCAGATATTAAGGCTCTATGAATATGTGTTCTTGGTGTTGCAAGCACATTTCTAAATATTTCTCAAGTCAATACTTGTAAATTCTCAGAGTTTGAATCAATGTTGTCCAGTGAATCAAGCTCATTCATTGTGAATTCCAAGTGCTTATACGGCGCTTTTCCATATGTACCTTCATTTTTAGAGGTTACTACTATTTTAAAGACTATCTTACCTTTCCAAGGTTTTGAATACAAATTCTCAGTATTTCAACATTCACTAGAGATATGAAGTTTCTACAAACGAATTCCAAGCGTTTCAGACGCATAATCGAAATTTCCCTGGTCTCTCATTTTGAGCTCTCAGAGTTTGAACATTTTCATACAGGTATCTGAGCCCTACGAAAATGAATGCATGAATGTTTAACCTTTCCACAATGCCAACACATTGAGACTGAAATATAAATGTCAGCAGTATCGCACTCACTTCTCAGCTCTTTGAACACGACTTCCCAGTCATTAAACAGTGTCATTCAGATATTAAGGCTCTATGAATATGTGTTCTTGGTGTTGCAAGCACATTTCTAAATGTTTCCAAAGTCAATACTTGTAAATTCTCAGAGTTTGAATCAATGTTGTCCAGTGAATCAAGCTCATTCATTGTGGATTCCACGTGCTTATACGGCGCTTTTCCATATGTACCGTCATTTTTAGAGGTTAGTACTATTTTAAAGACTATCCTACCTTTCCAAGAGTTTTGAATACAAATTCTCAGTATTTCAACATTCACTAGAGATATGAAGTTTCTACAAATGAATTCCAAGCGTTTCAGACGCATAATCGAAATTTCCCTGCTCTGTCATTTTGAGCTCTCAGAGTTTGAACATTTTCATACAGGTATCTGAGCCCTACGAAAATGAATGCATGAATGTTTAACCTTTTTTCCACAATGCCAACACATTGAGACTGAAATACAAAGGTCAGCAGTATCGCACTCACTTCTAAGCTCTTTGAACACGACTTCCCAGTCATAAAACAGTGTCATTCAGATATTTAGGCTCTATGTACAAGTGTTCTTAGTCTTTCAAGCACTTTCCTAAATATTTTCCAAGTCAACGTTTGTGAATTCTCAGTTTGAATCACTGTTCTGTAGTGATTCAAGCTCATTCCTTGTAAATTCCAAGTGCTTATGCAGCGTTTTTCCATGTGTAACAGCTCTTTAAAAGTGAATTATTACTATATTAAAGACTGTAAACCTTTCACAGCTCTTTGAATACAAATTCTAAGTATTTAAACATGCACTAGAGATATGTTTCTATAAACTGATTCCATGGGTTTCAGACACATTCCTAGATATTTCCCTGGTTTATCATTTGTAGCTTTGAGAGTTTGAACATTTTCACACTGGTATCTGAGCTCTATGAAAATGAATTTAAATGTTTAACCTTCTTTAAACAACGCCAACACATTGAGACTGAATTATAAAGGTCAGCAGTATAGCACTCACTTCTCAGCTGTTTGAACACGACTTCCCAGTCATTAAACAGTGTCCTTCAGATATTAAGGCTGTATGAACATGTGTTCTTGGTGTTGCAGGCACATTTCTAAATGTTTCCCAAGTCAATACTTTAAATTCTCAGAGTTTGAATCAATGTTGTCCAGTGAATCAAGCTCATTCATTGTGAATTCCAAGTGTTATACGGCGCTTTTCCATATGTACCGTCATTTTTAGAGGTTACTACTATTTTAAAGACTATGCTACCTTTCCTAGAATTTTGAATACAAATTATCAGTATTTCAACATGCAGTAGAGATGGAAAAGTTGTACAACGTATTCCAAGTGTTTCAGAAACATTCCTACACATTTCCCCGTTCAGTATTTTTGAGCTCTGAGACTTTTAACATTTTAACACAGGTATCATACCAGCTCTTAACGGTACATTATTAATACTTTGTACACTACCCGAGCTATCATTTAGATTTCTTAAAGCTTTGAATATTTTCATACCCTCATATCAGCTCTATGAACATGAGTTTTTTCACCACCTTTCTTCCAAAAAATGGCAACTCAGTTTGGCTGAATTAAAATGTAAACAGTATCACACTCACTTCTCAGCTCTTTAAACACAACTTCCCAGTCATTAAACAGTGTCATTCAGATATTGAGGCTCTATGTACAAGTGTTCTTAGTCTTTCAAGCACATTCCTAAATATTTTCCAAGTCAATGTTTGTGAATTCTCAGTTTGAATTACTGTTGTGCAGTGATTCAAGCTCATTCCTTGTAAATACCAAGTGCTTATACAGCGTTTTTCCATGTGTAACAGCTCTTAAAAGTGAATTATTACTATATTAAAGACTGTCCAACCTTTCACAACTCTTTGAATACAAATTCTAAGTATTTAAACATGCACTAGAGATATGTTTCTATAAACCGATTCCATGGCTTTCAGACACATTCCTAGATATTCCCCTGGTTTGTCATTTGTAGCTTTGAGAGTTTGAACATTTTCACACTGGTATCCGAGCTCTATGAAAATGAAATAAATGTTTAACCTTCTTTAAACAACGCCAACACATTGAGACTGAATTATAAATGTAAAGAGTTTCACACAGACTTCTCAGCTCTTTGAACACGACTTCCCAGTCATTAAACAGTGTCCTTCAGATATTAAGGCTCTATGAATATGTGTTCTTGGTGTTGCAAGCACATTTCTAAATATTTCTCAAGTCAATACTTGTAAATTCTCAGAGTTTGAATCAATGTTGTCCAGTGAATCAAGCTCATTCATTGTGAATTCCAAGTGCTTATACGGCGCTTTTCTATGTGTAACAGCACTTTAAAAGTAAATTATTACTATATTAAAGACTCTCCTACCTTTCACAGGGTGTTGAATACAAATTCTCAGTGTTTCAACATGCTCTAGAGATATGAAGTTTCTACAAACGAATTCCAAGAGTTTCAGACCCATAATCGAAATTTCCCTGCTCTGTCATTTTGAGCTCTCAGAGTTTGAACATTTTCATACAGGTATCTGAGCCCTACGAAAATGAATGCATGAATGTTTAACCTTCTTTCCACAATGCCAACACATTGAGACTGAAATACAAAGGTCAGCAGTATCGCACTCACTTCTAAGCTCTTTGAACACGACTTCCCAGTCATTAAACAGTGTCCTTCAGATATTAAGTCTCTATGAATATGTGTTCTTGGTGTTGCAAGCACATTTCTAAATGTTTCCCAAGTCAATACTTGTAAATTCTCAGAGTTTGAATCAATGTTGTCCAGTGAATCAATCTCATTCATTGTGA
Organism: Plecotus auritus; assembly: GCF_963455305.1. NCBI lineage: Eukaryota > Metazoa > Chordata > Mammalia > Chiroptera > Vespertilionidae > Plecotus > Plecotus auritus. Next base: position 110,157,377 of record NC_137771.1, read on the forward strand.
ATTCCACGTGCTTATACGCCCTTTTCCATATGTACCGTCATTTTTAGAGGTTAGTACTATTTTAAAGACTATCCTACCTTTCCAAGAGTTTTGAATACAAATTCTCAGTATTTCAACATTCACTAGAGATATGAAGTTTCTACAAATGAATTCCAAGCGTTTCAGACGCATAATCGAAATTTCCCTGCTCTGTCATTTTGAGCTCTCAGAGTTTGAACATTTTCATACAGGTATGAAAATGAATGCATGAATTTTTAACCTTCTTTCCACAATGCCAACACATTGAGACTGAAATACAAAGGTCAGCAGTATCGCACTCACTTCTAAGCTCTTTGAACACGCCTTCCCAGTCAGTCAACTGTGTCCTTCAGATATGAAGGCACTGTGAATATGTATTCTGTGTATTTCAAGCACTTTTCTTAAATTTTTCCGGACTGTCATTGTTAATTCTGAGACCTTGAATTACTGTTGTCCAGTAGTTCAAGGTCATTCACTGTGAATTCCATGTGTTTATACAGCGATTTTTCATGTATTCCACCTCTTTAAACGGAATTATTACTATTTTAAAGACTATCCTACTTTTCACAGGGCTTTGAATACAAATTCTCAGTATTTCAACATGCAGTAGAGATGTAAAAGTTGTACAACGTATTCCAAGTGTTTCAGAAACATTCCTACACATTTCCCCGTTCAGTATTTTTGAGCTCTGAGACTTTTAACATTTTAACACAGGTATCATACCAGCTCTTAAAGGTACATTATTAATACTTTGAAAACTACCCGAACTATCATTTAGATTTCTTAAAGCTTTGAATATTTTCATACCCTCATATCAGCTCTATGAACATGAGTTTTTTCACCACCTTTCTTCCACAAAATGGCAACTCAGTTTGGCTGAATTAAAATGTAAACAGTATCACACTCACTTCTTAGCTATTTAAACACGAATTCCCAGTCATAAAACAGTGTCATTCAGATATTGCGGCTATATGTACAAGTGTTCTTAGGCTTTCAAGCACTTTCCTAAATATTTTCCAAGTCAATGTTTGTGAATTCTCAGTTTGAATCACTGTTGTGCAGTGATTCAAGCTCATTCCTTGTAAATTCCAAGTGCTTATACATCGTTTTTCCATGTGTAACAGCTCTTTAAAAGTGAATTATTACTATATTAAAGACTGCCCAACCTTTCACAGCTCTTTGAATACAAATTCTAAGTATTTAAACATGCACTAGAGATATGTTTCTATAAACTGATTCCGTGGGTTTCAGACACATTCCTAGATATTACCCTGGTTTGTCATTTGTAGCTTTGAGAGTTTGAACATTTTCACACTGGTATCTGAGCTCTATGAAAATGAATTTAAATGTTTAGCCTTCTTTAAACAACCCCAACACATTGAGACTGAATTATAAATGTAAAGAGTTTCACACAGACTTCTCAGCTCTTTGAACACGACTTCCCAGTCATTAAACAGTGTCCTTCAGATATTAAGGCTCTATGAATATATGTTCTTGGTGTTGCAAGCACATTTCTAAATGTTTCCCAAGTCAATACTTGTAAATTCTCAGAGTTTGAATCAATGTTGTCCAGTGAATCAAGCTCATTCATTGTGAATTCCAAGTGCTTATACGGCGCTTTTCCATATGTACCTTCATTTTTAGAGGTTACTACTATTTTAAAGACTATCTTACCTTTCCAAGGTTTTGAATACAAATTCTCAGTATTTCAACATTCACTAGAGATATGAAGTTTCTACAAACGAATTCCAAGCGTTTCAGACGCATAATCGAAATTTCCCTGGTCTCTCATTTTGAGCTCTCAGAGTTTGAACATTTTCATACAGGTATCTGAGCCCTACGAAAATGAATGCATGAATGTTTAACCTTTCCACAATGCCAACACATTGAGACTGAAATATAAATGTCAGCAGTATCGCACTCACTTCTAAGCTCTTTGAACACGACTTCCCAGTCATTAAACAGTGTCATTCAGATATTAAGGCTCTATGAATATGTGTTCTTGGTGTTGCAAGCACATTTCTAAATGTTTCCAAAGTCAATACTTGTAAATTCTCAGAGTTTGAATCAATGTTGTCCAGTGAATCAAGCTCATTCATTGTGGATTCCACGTGCTTATACGGCGCTTTTCCATATGTACCGTCATTTTTAGAGGTTAGTACTATTTTAAAGACTATCCTACCTTTCCAAGAGTTTTGAATACAAATTCTCAGTATTTCAACATTCACTAGAGATATGAAGTTTCTACAAATGAATTCCAAGCGTTTCAGACGCATAATCGAAATTTCCCTGCTCTGTCATTTTGAGCTCTCAGAGTTTGAACATTTTCATACAGGTATCTGAGCCCTACGAAAATGAATGCATGAATGTTTAACCTTTTTTCCACAATGCCAACACATTGAGACTGATATACAAAGGTCAGCAGTATCGCACTCACTTCTAAGCTCTTTGAACACGACTTCCCAGTCATAAAACAGTGTCATTCAGATATTTAGGCTCTATGTACAAGTGTTCTTAGTCTTTCAAGCACTTTCCTAAATATTTTCCAAGTCAATGTTTGTGAATTCTCAGTTTGAATCACTGTTCTGTAGTGATTCAAGCTCATTCCTTGTAAATTCCAAGTGCTTATGCAGCGTTTTTCCATGTGTAACAGCTCTTTAAAAGTGAATTATTACTATATTAAAGACTGTAAACCTTTCACAGCTCTTTGAATACAAATTCTAAGTATTTAAACATGCACTAGAGATATGTTTCTATAAACTGATTCCATGGGTTTCAGACACATTCCTAGATATTTCCCTGGTTTGTCATTTGTAGCTTTGAGAGTTTGAACATTTTCACACTGGTATCTGAGCTCTATGAAAATGAATTTAAATGTTTAACCTTCTTTAAACAACGCCAACACATTGAGACTGAATTATAAAGGTCAGCAGTATAGCACTCACTTCTCAGCTGTTTGAACACGACTTCCCAGTCATTAAACAGTGTCCTTCAGATATTAAGGCTGTATGAACATGTGTTCTTGGTGTTGCAGGCACATTTCTAAATGTTTCCCAAGTCAATACTTGTAAATTCTCAGAGTTTGAATCAATGTTGTCCAGTGAATCAAGCTCATTCATTGTGAATTCCAAGTGCTTATACGGCGCTTTTCCATATGTACCGTCATTTTTAGAGGTTACTACTATTTTAAAGACTATGCTACCTTTCCTAGAATTTTGAATACAAATTATCAGTATTTCAACATGCAGTAGAGATGGAAAAGTTGTACAACGTATTCCAAGTGTTTCAGAAACATTCCTACACATTTCCCCGTTCAGTATTTTTGAGCTCTGAGACTTTTAACATTTTAACACAGGTATCATACCAGCTCTTAACGGTACATTATTAATACTTTGTACACTACCCGAACTATCATTTAGATTTCTTAAAGCTTTGAATATTTTCATACCCTCATATCAGCTCTATGAACATGAGTTTTTTCACCACCTTTCTTCCACAAAATGGCAACTCAGTTTGGCTGAATTAAAATGTAAACAGTATCACACTCACTTCTTAGCTATTTAAACACGAATTCCCAGTCATAAAACAGTGTCATTCAGATATTGCGGCTATATGTACAAGTGTTCTTAGGCTTTCAAGCACTTTCCTAAATATTTTCCAAGTCAATGTTTGTGAATTCTCAGTTTGAATCACTGTTGTGCAGTGATTCAAGCTCATTCCTTGTAAATTCCAAGTGCTTATACAGCGTTTTTCCATGTGTAACAGCTCTTTAAAAGTGAATTATTACTATATTAAAGACTGCCCAACCTTTCACAGCTCTTTGAATACAAATTCTAAGTATTTAAACATGCACTAGAGATATGTTTCTATAAACTGATTCCGTGGGTTTCAGACACATTCCTAGATATTACCCTGGTTTGTCATTTGTAGCTTTGAGAGTTTGAACATTTTCACACTGGTATCTGAGCTCTATGAAAATGAATTTAAATGTTTAGCCTTCTTTAAACAACGCCAACACATTGAGACTGAATTATAAATGTAAAGAGTTTCACACAGACTTCTCAGCTCTTTGAACACGACTTCCCAGTCATTAAACAGTGTCATTCAGATATTAAGGCTCTATGAATATGTGTTCTTGGTGTTGCAAGCACATTTCTAAATGTTTCCCAAGTCAATACTTGTAAATTCTCAGAGTTTGAATCAATGTTGTCCAGTGAATCAAGCTCATTCATTGTGAATTCCAAGTGCTTATACGGCGCTTTTCCATATGTACCGTCATTTTTAGAGGTTACTACTATTTTAAAGACTATCCTACCTTTCCAAGGTTTTGAATACAAATTCTCAGTATTTCAACATTCACTAGAGATATGAAGTTTCTACAAACGAATTCCAAGCGTTTCAGACGCATAATCGAAATTTCCCTGGTCTCTCATTTTGAGCTCTCAGAGTTTGAACATTTTCATACAGGTATCTGAGCCCTACGAAAATGAATGCATGAATGTTTAACCTTTCCACAATGCCAACACATTGAGACTGAAATACAAATGTCAGCAGTATCGCACTCACTTCTAAGCTCTTTGAACACGACTTCCCAGTCATTAAACAGTGTCATTCAGATATTAAGGCTCTATGAATATGTGTTCTTGGTGTTGCAAGCACATTTCTAAATGTTTCCCAAGTCAATACTTGTAAATTCTCAGAGTTTGAATCAATGTTGTCCAGTGAATCAAGCTCATTCATTGTGAATTCCAAGTGCTTATACGGCGCTTTTCCATATGTACCTTCATTTTTAGAGGTTACTACTATTTTAAAGACTATCTTACCTTTCCAAGGTTTTGAATACAAATTCTCAGTATTTCAACATTCACTAGAGATATGAAGTTTCTACAAACGAATTCCAAGCGTTTCAGACGCATAATCGAAATTTCCCTGGTCTCTCATTTTGAGCTCTCAGAGTTTGAACATTTTCATACAGGTATCTGAGCCCTACGAAAATGAATGCATGAATGTTTAACCTTTCCACAATGCCAACACATTGAGACTGAAATATAAATGTCAGCAGTATCGCACTCACTTCTAAGCTCTTTGAACACGACTTCCCAGTCATTAAACAGTGTCATTCAGATATTAAGGCTCTATGAATATGTGTTCTTGGTGTTGCAAGCACATTTCTAAATGTTTCCAAAGTCAATACTTGTAAATTCTCAGAGTTTGAATCAATGTTGTCCAGTGAATCAAGCTCATTCATTGTGGATTCCACGTGCTTATACGGCGCTTTTCCATATGTACCGTCATTTTTAGAGGTTAGTACTATTTTAAAGACTATCCTACCTTTCCAAGAGTTTTGAATACAAATTCTCAGTATTTCAACATTCACTAGAGATATGAAGTTTCTACAAATGAATTCCAAGCGTTTCAGACGCATAATCGAAATTTCCCTGCTCTGTCATTTTGAGCTCTCAGAGTTTGAACATTTTCATACAGGTATCTGAGCCCTACGAAAATGAATGCATGAATGTTTAACCTTTTTTCCACAATGCCAACACATTGAGACTGAAATACAAAGGTCAGCAGTATCGCACTCACTTCTAAGCTCTTTGAACACGACTTCCCAGTCAGTCAACTGTGTCCTTCAGATATGAAGGCACTGTGAATATGTATTCTGTGTATTTCAAGCACTTTTCTTAAATTTTTCCGGACTGTCATTGTTAATTCTGAGACCTTGAATTACTGTTGTCCAGTAGTTCAAGGTCATTCACTGTGAATTCCATGTGTTTATACAGCGATTTTTCATGTATTCCACCTCTTTAAACGGAATTATTACTATTTTAAAGACTATCCTACTTTTCACAGGGCTTTGAATACAAATTCTCAGTATTTCAACATGCAGTAGAGATGTAAAAGTTGTACAACGTATTCCAAGTGTTTCAGAAACATTCCTACACATTTCCCCGTTCACTATTTTTGAGCTCTGAGACTTTTAACATTTTAACACAGGTATCATACCAGCTCTTAAAGGTACATTATTAATACTTGAACACTACCCGAACTATCATTTAGATTTCTTAAAGCTTTGAATATTTTCATACCCTCATATCAGCTCTATGAACATGAGTTTTTTCACCACCTTTCTTCCACAAAATGGCAACTCAGTTTGGCTGAATTAAAATGTAAACAGTATCACACTCACTTCTCAGCTCTTTAAACACAACTTTCCAGTCATTAAACAGTGTCATTCAGATATTGAGGCTCTATGTACAAGTGTTCTTAGTCTTTCAAGCACTTTCCTAAATATTTTCCAAGTCAATGTTTGTGAAATCTCAGTTTGAATCACTGTTCTGTAGTGATTCAAGCTCATTCCTTGTAAATTCCAAGTGCTTATGCAGCGTTTTTCCATGTGTAACAGCTCTTTAAAAGTGAATTATTACTATATTAAAGACTGTCCAACCTTTCACAGCTCTTTGAATACAAATTCTAAGTATTTAAACAAGCACTAGAGATATGTTTCTATAAACTGATTCCATGGGTTTCAGACACATTCCTAGATATTTCCCTGGTTTGTCATTTGTAGCTTTGAGAGTTTGAACCTTTTCACACTGGTATCTGAGCTCTATGAAAATGAATTTAAATGTTTAACCTTCTTTAAACAACGCCAACACATTGAGAGTGAATTATAAAGGTCAGCAGTATCGCACTCACTTCTCAGCTCTTTGAACACGACTTCCCAGTCATTAAACAGTGTCCTTCAGATATTAAGGCTCTATGAATATGTGTTCTTGGTGTTGCAAGCACATTTCTAAATGTTTCCCAAGTCAATACTTGTAAATTCTCAGAGTTTGAATCAATGTTGTCCAGTGAATCAAGCTCATTCATTGTGAATTCCAAGTGCTTATACGGCGCTTTTCCATATGTACCTTCATTTTTAGAGGTTACTACTATTTTAAAGACTATCTTACCTTTCCAAGGTTTTGAATACAAATTCTCAGTATTTCAACATTCACTAGAGATATGAAGTTTCTACAAACGAATTCCAAGCGTTTCAGACGAATAATCGAAATTTCCCTGGTCTGTCATTTTGAGCTCTCAGAGTTTGAACATTTTCATACAGGTATCTGAGCCCTACGAAAATGAATGCATGAATGTTTAACCTTTCCACAATGCCAACACATTGAGACTGAAATATAAATGTCAGCAGTATCGCACTCACTTCTAAGCTCTTTGAACACGAGTTCCCAGTCATTAAACAGTGTCATTCAGATATTAAGGCTCTATGAATATGTGTTCTTGGTGTTGCAAGCACATTTCTAAATGTTTCCAAAGTCAATACTTGTAAATTCTCAGAGTTTGAATCAATGTTGTCCAGTGAATCAAGCTCATTCATTGTGAATTCCACGTGCTTATACGGCGCTTTTCCATATGTACCGTCATTTTTAGAGGTTAGTACTATTTTAAAGACTATCCTACCTTTCCAAGAGTTTTTAATACAAATTCTCAGTATTTCAACATTCACTAGAGATATGAAGTTTCTACAAATGAATTCCAAGCGTTTCAGACGCATAATCGAAATTTCCCTGGTCTGTCATTTTGAGCTCTCAGAGTTTGAACATTTTCATACAGGTATGAAAATGAATGCATGAATTTTTAACCTTCTTTCCACAATGCCAACACATTGAGACTGAAATACAAAGGTCAGCAGTATCGCACTCACTTCTAAGCTCTTTGAACACGCCTTCCCAGTCAGTCAACTGTGTCCTTCAGATATGAAGGCACTGTGAATATGTATTCTGTGTATTTCAAGCACTTTTCTTAAATTTTTCCGGACTGTCATTGTTAATTCTGAGACCTTGAATTACTGTTGTCCAGTAGTTCAAGGTCATTCACTGTGAATTCCATGTGTTTATACAGCGATTTTTCATGTATTCCACCTCTTTAAACGGAATTATTACTATTTTAAAGACTATCCTACTTTTCACAGGGCTTTGAATACAAATTCTCAGTATTTCAACATGCAGTAGAGATGTAAAAGTTGTACAACGTATTCCAAGTGTTTCAGAAACATTCCTACACATTTCCCCGTTCAGTATTTTTGAGCTCTGAGACTTTTAACATTTTAACACAGGTATCATACCAGCTCTTAAAGGTACATTATTAATACTTTGAAAACTACCCGAACTATCATTTAGATTTCTTAAAGCTTTGAATATTTTCATACCCTCATATCAGCTCTATGAACATGAGTTTTTTCACCACCTTTCTTCCACAAAATGGCAACTCAGTTTGGCTGAATTAAAATGTAAACAGTATCACACTCACTTCTTAGCTATTTAAACACGAATTCCCAGTCATAAAACAGTGTCATTCAGATATTGCGGCTCTATGTACAAGTGTTCTTAGGCTTTCAAGCACTTTCCTAAATATTTTCCAAGTCAATGTTTGTGAATTCTCAGTTTGAATCACTGTTGTGCAGTGATTCAAGCTCATTCCTTGTAAATTCCAAGTGCTTATACAGCGTTTTTCCATGTGTAACAGCTCTTTAAAAGTGAATTATTACTATATTAAAGACTGCCCAACCTTTCACAGCTCTTTGAATACAAATTCTAAGTATTTAAACATGCACTAGAGATATGTTTCTATAAACTGATTCCGTGGGTTTCATACACATTCCTAGATATTACCCTGGTTTGTCATTTGTAGCTTTGAGAGTTTGAACATTTTCACACTGGTATCTGAGCTCTATGAAAATGAATTTAAATGTTTAGCCTTCTTTAAACAACGCCAACACATTGAGACTGAATTATAAATGTAAAGAGTTTCACACAGACTTCTCAGCTCTTTGAACACGACTTCCCAGTCACTAAACAGTGTCCTTCAGATATTAAGGCTCTATGAATATATGTTCTTGGTGTTGCAAGCACATTTCTAAATGTTTCCCAAGTCAATACTTGTAAATTCTCAGAGTTTGAATCAATGTTGTCCAGTGAATCAAGCTCATTCATTGTGAATTCCAAGTGCTTATACGGCGCTTTTCCATATGTACCGTCATTTTTAGAGGTTACTACTATTTTAAAGACTATCCTACCTTTCCAAGGTTTTGAATACAAATTCTCAGTATTTCAACATTCACTAGAGATATGAAGTTTCTACAAACGAATTCCAAGCGTTTCAGACGCATAATCGAAATTTCCCTGGTCTCTCATTTTGAGCTCTCAGAGTTTGAACATTTTCATACAGGTATCTGAGCCCTACGAAAATGAATGCATGAATGTTTAACCTTTCCACAATGCCAACACATTGAGACTGAAATATAAATGTCAGCAGTATCGCACTCACTTCTAAGCTCTTTGAACACGACTTCCCAGTCATTAAACAGTGTCATTCAGATATTAAGGCTCTATGAATATGTGTTCTTGGTGTTGCAAGCACATTTCTAAATGTTTCCCAAGTCAATACTTGTAAATTCTCAGAGTTTGAATCAATGTTGTCCAGTGAATCAAGCTCATTCATTGTGAATTGCAAGTGCTTATACGGCGCTTTTCCATATGTACCGTCATTTTTAGAGGTTACTACTATTTTAAAGACTATCTTACCTTTCCAAGGTTTTGAATACAAATTCTCAGTATTTCAACATTCACTAGAGATATGAAGTTTCTACAAACGAATTCCAAGCGTTTCAGACGCATAATCGAAATTTCTCTGGTCTCTCATTTTGAGCTCTCAGAGTTTGAACATTTTCATACAGGTATCTGAGCCCTACGAAAATGAATGCATGAATGTTTAACCTTTCCACAATGCCAACACATTGAGACTGAAATATAAATGTCAGCAGTATCGCACTCACTTCTAAGCTCTTTGAACACGACTTCCCAGTCATTAAACAGTGTCATTCAGATATTAAGGCTCTATGAATATGTGTTCTTGGTGTTGCAAGCACATTTCTAAATGTTTCCAAAGTCAATACTTGCAAATTCTCAGAGTTTGAATCAATGTTGTCCAGTGAATCAAGCTCATTCATTGTGAATTCCAAGTGCTTATACGGCGCTTTTCCATATGTACCGTCATTTTTAGAGGTTACTACTATTTTAAAGACTATCCTACCTTTCCAAGAGTTTTGAATACAAATTCTCAGTATTTCAACATTCACTAGAGATATGAAGTTTCTACAAACGAATTCCAAACCTTTCAGACGCATAATCGAAATTTCCCTGGTCTGTCATTTTGAGCTCTCAAAGTTTGAACATTTTCATACAGGTATGAAAATGAATGCATGAATTTTTAACCTTCTTTCCACAATGCCAACACATTGAGACTGAAATACAAAGGTCAGCAGTATCGCACTCACTTCTAAGCTCTTTGAACACGCCTTCCCAGTCAGTCAACTGTGTCCTTCAGATATGAAGGCACTGTGAATATGTATTCTGTGTATTTCAAGCACTTTTCTTAAATTTTTCCGGACTGTCATTGTTAATTCTGAGACCTTGAATTACTGTTGTCCAGTAGTTCAAGGTCATTCACTGTGAATTCCATGTGTTTATACAGCGATTTTTCATGTATTCCACCTCTTTAAACGGAATTATTACTATTTTAAAGACTATCCTACTTTTCACAGGGCTTTGAATACAAATTCTCAGTATTTCAACATGCAGTAGAGATGTAAAAGTTGTACAACGTATTCCAAGTGTTTCAGAAACATTCCTACACATTTCCCCGTTCAGTATTTTTGAGCTCTGAGACTTTTAACATTTTAACACAGGTATCATACCAGCTCTTAAAGGTACATTATTAATACTTTGAAAACTACCCGAACTATCATTTAGATTTCTTAAAGCTTTGAATATTTTCATACCCTCATATCAGCTCTATGAACATGAGTTTTTTCACCACCTTTCTTCCACAAAATGGCAACTCAGTTTGGCTGAATTAAAATGTAAACAGTATCACACTCACTTCTTAGCTATTTAAACACGAATTCCCAGTCATAAAACAGTGTCATTCAGATATTGCGGCTCTATGTACAAGTGTTCTTAGGCTTTCAAGCACTTTCCTAAATATTTTCCAAGTCAATGTTTGTGAATTCTCAGTTTGAATCACTGTTGTGCAGTGATTCAAGCTCATTCCTTGTAAATTCCAAGTGCTTATACAGCGTTTTTCCATGTGTAACAGCTCTTTAAAAGTGAATTATTACTATATTAAAGACTGCCCAACCTTTCACAGCTCTTTGAATACAAATTCTAAGTATTTAAACATGCACTAGAGATATGTTTCTATAAACTGATTCCGTGGGTTTCAGACACATTCCTAGATATTACCCTGGTTTGTCATTTGTAGCTTTGAGAGTTTGAACATTTTCACACTGGTATCTGAGCTCTATGAAAATGAATTTAAATGTTTAGCCTTCTTTAAACAACGCCAACACATTGAGACTGAATTATAAATGTAAAGAGTTTCACACAGACTTCTCAGCTCTTTGAACACGACTTCCCAGTCATTAAACAGTGTCCTTCAGATATTAAGGCTCTATGAATATATGTTCTTGGTGTTGCAAGCACATTTCTAAATGTTTCCCAAGTCAATACTTGTAAATTCTCAGAGTTTGAATCAATGTTGTCCAGTGAATCAAGCTCATTCATTGTGAATTCCAAGTGCTTATACGGCGCTTTTCCATATGTACCGTCATTTTTAGAGGTTACTACTATTTTAAAGACTATCCTACCTTTCCAAGGTTTTGAATACAAATTCTCAGTATTTCAACATTCACTAGAGATATGAAGTTTCTACAAACGAATTCCAAGCGTTTCAGACGCATAATCGAAATTTCCCTGGTCTCTCATTTTGAGCTCTCAGAGTTTGAACATTTTCATACAGGTATCTGAGCCCTACGAAAATGAATGCATGAATGTTTAACCTTTCCACAATGCCAACACATTGAGACTGAAATATAAATGTCAGCAGTATCGCACTCACTTCTAAGCTCTTTGAACACGACTTCCCAGTCATTAAACAGTGTCATTCAGATATTAAGGCTCTATGAATATGTGTTCTTGGTGTTGCAAGCACATTTCTAAATGTTTCCCAAGTCAATACTTGTAAATTCTCAGAGTTTGAATCAATGTTGTCCAGTGAATCAAGCTCATTCATTGTGAATTGCAAGTGCTTATACGGCGCTTTTCCATATGTACCGTCATTTTTAGAGGTTACTACTATTTTAAAGACTATCTTACCTTTCCAAGGTTTTGAATACAAATTCTCAGTATTTCAACATTCACTAGAGATATGAAGTTTCTACAAACGAATTCCAAGCGTTTCAGACGCATAATCGAAATTTCTCTGGTCTCTCATTTTGAGCTCTCAGAGTTTGAACATTTTCATACAGGTATCTGAGCCCTACGAAAATGAATGCATGAATGTTTAACCTTTCCACAATGCCAACACATTGAGACTGAAATATAAATGTCAGCAGTATCGCACTCACTTCTAAGCTCTTTGAACACGACTTCCCAGTCATTAAACAGTGTCATTCAGATATTAAGGCTCTATGAATATGTGTTCTTGGTGTTGCAAGCACATTTCTAAATGTTTCCCAAGTCAATACTTGTAAATTCTCAGAGTTTGAATCAATGTTGTCCAGTGAATCAAGCTCATTCATTGTGAATTCCAAGTGCTTATACGGCGCTTTTCCATATGTACCGTCATTTTTAGAGGTTACTACTATTTTAAAGACTATCCTACCTTTCCAAGAGTTTTGAATACAAATTCTCAGTATTTCAACATTCACTAGAGATATGAAGTTTCTACAAACGAATTCCAAACCTTTCAGACGCATAATCGAAATTTCCCTGGTCTGTCATTTTGAGCTCTCAGAGTTTGAACATTTTCATACAGGTATCTGAGCCCTACGAAAATGAATGCATGAATGTTTAACCTTTCCTCAATGTCAACACATTGAGACTGAAATATAAATGTCAGCAGTATCGCACTCACTTCTAAGCTCTTTGAACACGACTTCCCAGTCAACTGTGTCCTTCAGATATGAAGGCATTGTGAATATGTATTCTGTGTATTTCAAGCACTTTTCTTAAATTTTTCCGGACTGTCATTGTTAATTCTGAGACCTTGAATTACTGTTGTCCAGTAGTTCAAGGTCATTCACTGTGAATTCCATGTGTTTATACAGCGATTTTTCATGTATTCCACCTCTTTAAACGGAATTATTACTATTTTAAAGACTATCCTACTTTTCACAGGGCTTTGAATACAAATTCTCAGTATTTCAACATGCAGTAGAGATGTAAAAGTTGTACAACGTATTCCAAGTGTTTCAGAAACATTCCTACACATTTCCCCGTTCACTATTTTTGAGCTCTGAGACTTTTAACATTTTAACACAGGTATCATACCAGCTCTTAAAGGTACATTATTAATACTTGAACACTACCCGAACTATCATTTAGATTTCTTAAAGCTTTGAATATTTTCATACCCTCATATCAGCTCTATGAACATGAGTTTTTTCACCACCTTTCTTCCACAAAATGGCAACTCAGTTTGGCTGAATTAAAATGTAAACAGTATCACACTCACTTCTCAGCTCTTTAAACACAACTTTCCAGTCATTAAACAGTGTCATTCAGATATTGAGGCTCTATGTACAAGTGTTCTTAGTCTTTCAAGCACTTTCCTAAATATTTTCCAAGTCAATGTTTGTGAAATCTCAGTTTGAATCACTGTTCTGTAGTGATTCAAGCTCATTCCTTGTAAATTCCAAGTGCTTATGCAGCGTTTTTCCATGTGTAACAGCTCTTTAAAAGTGAATTATTACTATATTAAAGACTGTCCAACCTTTCACAGCTCTTTGAATACAAATTCTAAGTATTTAAACAAGCACTAGAGATATGTTTCTATAAACTGATTCCATGGGTTTCAGACACATTCCTAGATATTTCCCTGGTTTGTCATTTGTAGCTTTGAGAGTTTGAACCTTTTCACACTGGTATCTGAGCTCTATGAAAATGAATTTAAATGTTTAACCTTCTTTAAACAACGCCAACACATTGAGAGTGAATTATAAAGGTCAGCAGTATCGCACTCACTTCTCAGCTCTTTGAACACGACTTCCCAGTCATTAAACAGTGTCATTCAGATATTAAGGCTCTATGAATATGTGTTCTTGGTGTTGCAAGCACATTTCTAAATGTTTCCCAAGTCAATACTTGTAAATTCTCAGAGTTTGAATCAATGTTGTCCAGTGAATCAAGCTCATTCATTGTGAATTCCAAGTGCTTATACGGCGCTTTTCCATATGTACCTTCATTTTTAGAGGTTACTACTATTTTAAAGACTATCTTACCTTTCCAAGGTTTTGAATACAAATTCTCAGTATTTCAACATTCACTAGAGATATGAAGTTTCTACAAACGAATTCCAAGCGTTTCAGACGAATAATCGAAATTTCCCTGGTCTGTCATTTTGAGCTCTCAGAGTTTGAACATTTTCATACAGGTATCTGAGCCCTACGAAAATGAATGCATGAATGTTTAACCTTTCCACAATGCCAACACATTGAGACTGAAATATAAATGTCAGCAGTATCGCACTCACTTCTAAGCTCTTTGAACACGAGTTCCCAGTCATTAAACAGTGTCATTCAGATATTAAGGCTCTATGAATATGTGTTCTTGGTGTTGCAAGCATATTTCTAAATGTTTCCCAAGTCAATACTTGTAAATTCTCAGAGTTTGAATCAATGTTGTCCAGTGAATCAAGCTCATTCATTGTGAATTCCAAGTGCTTATACGGCGCTTTTCCATATGTACCGTCATTTTTAGAGGTTACTACTATTTTAAAGACTATCCTACCTTTCCAAGAGTTTTGAATACAAATTCTCAGTATTTCAACATTCACTAGAGATATGAAGTTTCTACAAACGAATTCCAAGCGTTTCAGACGCATAATCGAAATTTCCCTGGTCTGTCATTTTGAGTTCTCAGAGTTTGAACATTTTCATACAGGTATCTGAGCCCTACGAAAATGAATGCATGAATGTTTAACCTTTCCTCAATGTCAACACATTGAGACTGAAATATAAATGTCAGCAGTATCGCACTCACTTCTAAGCTCTTTGAACACGACTTCCCAGTCAGTCAACTGTGTCCTTCAGATATGAAGGCACTGTGAATATGTATTCTGTGTATTTCAAGCACTTTTCTTAAATTTTTCCGGACTGTCATTGTTAATTCTGAGACCTTGAATTACTGTTGTCCAGTAGTTCAAGGTCATTCACTGTGAATTCCATGTGTTTATACAGCGATTTTTCATGTATTCCACCTCTTTAAACGGAATTATTACTATTTTAAAGACTATCCTACTTTTCACAGGGCTTTGAATACAAATTCTCAGTATTTCAACATGCAGTAGAGATGTAAAAGTTGTACAACGTATTCCAAGTGTTTCAGAAACATTCCTACACATTTCCCCGTTCACTATTTTTGAGCTCTGAGACTTTTAACATTTTAACACAGGTATCATACCAGCTCTTAAAGGTACATTATTAATACTTGAACACTACCCGAACTATCATTTAGATTTCTTAAAGCTTTGAATATTTTCATACCCTCATATCAGCTCTATGAACATGAGTTTTTTCACCACCTTTCTTCCAAAAAATGGCAACTCAGTTTGGCTGAATTAAAATGTAAACAGTATCACACTCACTTCTCAGCTCTTTAAACACAACTTTCCAGTCATTAAACAGTGTCATTCAGATATTGAGGCTCTATGTACAAGTGTTCTTAGTCTTTCAAGCACATTCCTAAATATTTTCCAAGTCAATGTTTGTGAATTCTCAGTTTGAATCACTGTTGTGCAGTGATTCAAGCTCATTCCTTATAAATTCCAAGTGCTTATACAGCGTTTTTCCATGTGTAACAGCTCTTTAAAAGTGAATTATTACTATATTAAAGACTGCCCAACCTTTCACAGCTCTTTGAATACAAATTCTAAGTATTTAAACATGCACTAGAGATATGTTTCTATAAACTGATTCCGTGGGTTTCAGACACATTCCTAGATATTCCCCTCGTTTGTCATTTGTAGCTTTGAGAGTTTGAACATTTTCACACTGGTATCTGAGCTCTATGAAAATGAATTTAAATGTTTAGCCTTCTTTAAACAACACCAACACATTGAGACTGAATTATAAATGTAAAGAATTTCACACAGACTTCTCAGCTCTTTGAACACGACTTCCCAGTCATTAAACAGTGTCCTTCAGATATTAAGGCTGTATGAATATGTGTTCTTGGTGTTGCAAGCACATTTCTAAATGTTTCCCAAGTCAATACTTGTAAATTCTCAGAGTTTGAATCAATGTTGTCCAGTGAATCAAGCTCATTCATTGTGAATTCCACGTGCTTATACGACGCTTTTCCATATGTACCGTCATTTTAAGAGGTTAGTACTATTTTAAAGACTATCCTACCTTTCCAAGAGTTTTGAATACAAATTCTCAGTATTTCAACATTCACTAGAGATATGAAGTTTCTACAAACGAATTCCAAGCGTTTCAGACGCATAATCGAAATTTCCCTGCTCTGTCATTTTGAGCTCTCAGAGTTTGAACATTTTCATACAGGTATCTGAGCCCTACGAAAATGAATGCATGAATGTTTAACCTTTCCACAATGCCAACACATTGAGACTGAAATATAAATGTCAGCAGCATCGCACTCACTTCTAAGATCTTTCAACACGACTTCCCAGTCATTAAACAGTGTCATTCAGATATTGAGGCTCTATGTACAAGTGCTCTTAGTCTTTCAAGCACTTTCCTAAATATTTTCCAAGTCAATGTTTGTGAAATCTCAGTTTGAATCACTGTTCTGTAGTGATTCAAGCTCATTCCTTGTAAATTCCAAGTGCTTATGCAGCGTTTTTCCATGTGTAACAGCTCTTTAAAAGTGAATTATTACTATATTAAAGACTGTCCAACCTTTCACAGCTCTTTGAATACAAATTCTAAGTATTTAAACAAGCACTAGAAATATGTTTCTATAAACTGATTCCATGGGTTTCAGACACATTCCTAGATATTTCCCTGGTTTGTCATTTGTAGCTTTGAGAGTTTGAACCTTTTCACACTGGTATCTGAGCTCTATGAAAATGAATTTAAATGTTTAACCTTCTTTAAACAACGCCAACACATTGAGAGTGAATTATAAAGGTCAGCAGTATCGCACTCACTTCTCAGCTCTTTGAACACGACTTCCCAGTCATTAAACAGTGTCATTCAGATATTAAGGCTCTATGAATATGTGTTCTTGGTGTTGCAAGCACATTTCTAAATGTTTCCCAAGTCAATACTTGTAAATTCTCAGAATTTGAATCAATGTTGTCCAGTGAATCAAGCTCATTCATTGTGAATTCCAAGTGCTTATACAGCGTTTTTCCATGTGTAACAGCACTTTAAAAGTAAATTATTACTATATTAAAGACTCTCCTACCTTTCACAGGGTTTTGAATACAAATTCTCAGTGTTTCAACATGCTCTAGAGATATGAAGTTTCTACAAACGAATTCCAAGCGTTTCAGACGCATAATCGAATTTTCCCTGCTCTGTCATTTTGAGCTCTCAGAGTTTGAACATTTTCATACAGGTATCTGAGCCCTACGAAAATGAATGCATGAATGTTTAACCTTCTTTCCACAATGCCAACAGATTGAGACTGAAATACAAAGGTCAGCAGTATCGCACTCACTTCTAAGCTCTTTGAACACGACTTCCCAGTCATTAAACAGTGTCCTTCAGATATTAAGGCTCTATGAATATGTGTTCTTGGTGTTGCAAGCACATTTCTAAATGTTTCCCAAGTCAATACTTGTAAATTCTCAGAGTTTGAATCAATGTTGTCCAGTGAATCAAGCTCATTCATTGTGAATTCCACGTGCTTATACGGCGCTTTTCCATATGTACCGTCATTTTTAGAGGTTAGTACTATTTTAAAGACTATCCTACCTTTCCAAGAGTTTTGAATACAAATTCTCAGTATTTCAACATTCACTAGAGATATGAAGTTATTACAAACGAATTCCAAGCGTTTCAGAAGCATAATCGAAATTTCCCTGGTGTGTCATTTTGAGCTCTCAGAGTTTGAACATTTTCATACAGGTATCTGAGCCCTACGAAAATGAATGCATGAATGTTTAACCTTTCCACAATGCCAACACATTGAGACTTAAATATAAATTTCAGCAGTATCGCACTCACTTCTAAGCTCTTTGAACACGACTTCCCAGTCAGTCAACTGTGTCCTTCAGATATGAAGGCACTGTGAATATGTATTCTGTGTATTTCAAGCACTTTTCTTAAATTTTTCCGGACTGTCATTGTTAATTCTGAGACCTTGAATTACTGTTGTCCCGTAGTTCAAGGTCATTCACTGTGAAATCCTTGTGTTTATACAGCGATTTTTCATGTATTCCACCTCTTTAAACGGAATTATTACTATTTTAAAGACTATCCTACTTTTCACAGGGCTTTGAATACAAATTCTCAGTATTTCAACATGCAGTAGAGATGTAAAAGTTGTACAACGTATTCCAAGTGTTTCAGAAACATTCCTACACATTTCCCCGTTCACTATTTTTGAGCTCTGAGACTTTTAACATTTTAACACAGGTATCATACCAGCTCTTAAAGGTACATTATTAATACTTTGAACACTACCCGAGCTATCATTTAGATTTCTTAAAGCTTTGAATATTTTCATACCCTCATATCAGCTCTATGAACATGAGTTTTTTCACCACCTTTCTTCCACAAAATGGCAACTCAGTTTGGCTGAATTAAAATGTAAACAGTATCACACTCACTTCTCAGCTCTTTAAACACAACTTCCCAGTCATTAAACAGTGTCATTCAGATATTGAGGCTCTATGTACAAGTGCTCTTAGTCTTTCAAGCACTTTCCTAAATATTTTCCAAGTCAATGTTTGTGAATTCTCAGTTTGAATCACTGTTCTGTAGTGATTCAAGCTCATTCCTTGTAAATTCCAAGTGCTTATGCAGCGTTTTTCCATGTGTAACAGCTCTTTAAAAGTGAATTATTACTATATTAAAGACTGTCCAACCTTTCACAGCTCTTTGAATACAAATTCTAAGTATTTAAACAAGCACTAGAAATATGTTTCTATAAACTGATTCCATGGGTTTCAGACACATTCCTAGATATTTCCCTGGTTTGTCATTTGTAGCTTTGAGAGTTTGAACCTTTTCACACTGGTATCTGAGCTCTTTGAAAATGAATTTAAATGTTTCACCTTCTTTAAACAACGCCAACACATTGAGACTGAATTATAAAGGTCAGCAGTAGCGCACTCACTTCTCAGCTCTTTGAACACGACTTCCCAGTCATTAAACAGTGTCCTTCAGATATTAAGGCTCTATGATTATGTGTTCTTGGTGTTGCAAGCACATTTCTAAATGTTTCCCAAGTCAATACTTGTAAATTCTCAGAGTTTGAATCAATGTTGTCCAGTGAATCAAGCTCATTCATTGTGAATTCCAAGTGCTTATACGGCGCTTTTCCATATGTACCGTCATTTTTAGAGATTACTACTATTTTAAAGACTATCCTACTTTTCCAAGAGTTTTGAATACAAATTCTCAGTATTTCAACATGCACTAGAGATATGAAGTTTCTACAAACGAATTCAAGAGTTTCAGACGCATAATTGAAATTTCCCTGGTCTGTCATTTTGACCTCTCAGAGTTTGAACATTTTCATACAGGTATCTGAGCCCTATGAAAATGAATGCATAAATGTTTAACCTTCTTTCCACAATGCCAACACATTGAGACTGAAATATAAATGTCAGCATTATCACACTCACTTCTCAGCTCTTTGAACACGACTTCCCAGTCTTTCAACAGTGTCATTCAGATATTAAGGCTCTATGTACATGTGTTCTTAGTCTTTCAAGCACATTCCTAAATATTTTCCAAGTCAATGTTTGTGAATTCTCAGTTTGAATCACTGTTGTGCAGTGATTCAAGCTCATTCCTTGTAAATTCCAAGTGCTTATGCAGCGTTTTTCCATGTGTAACAGCTCTTTGAAAGTGAATTATTACTATATTAAAGACTGTCCAACCTTTCACAGCTCTTTGAATACAAATTCTCAGTATTTAATCATGCTCTACAGATATGTTTCTATAAACTGATTCCATGGGTTTCAGACACATTCCTAGATATTTCCCTGGTTTGTCATTTGTAGCTTTGAGGGTTTGAACATTTTCACACTGGTATCTGAGCCCTATGAAAATGAATTTAAATGTTTAACCTTCTTTTAGCAACACCAACACATTGAGACTGAATTATAAATGTAAAAAGTATCACACAGACTTCTCAGCTCTTTGAACACGACTTCCCAGTCATTAAACAGTGTCCTTCAGATATTAAGGCACTGTGAATATGTATTCTAAATATTTCAAGCACTTTCTTAAGTATTTTCGGACTGTCATTGTTAATTCTCAGACTTTGAATCACTGTTGTCCAGTGGTTCAAGGTCATTCACTGTGAATTCCAAGTGTTTATACAGCGATTTTTCATATATACCACCTCTTTAAACATGAATTATTACTATTTTGAAGACTATCCTACTTTTCACAGAGATTTGAATACAAATTATCAGTATTTCAACATGCAGTAGAGATGTAAAAGTTGTACAACATATTCCAAGTGTTTCAGAAACATTCCTACACATTTCCCGTTCTGTTTTTTTGAGCTCTGAGACTTAACATTTATCACAGGTATTGTACCAGCTTTTTGCTTAATTCCTTGGAAACGTCCTTTCCTGAAAACAGGGGCCTTCTCGCTGCCTTCCAAAGTATCACCACAGGAAGTTGTGGAGTTTCCAACCTCTTGGGACCCTCCAATGATTGAACATGGCTCTACCAGCCTTTACACTTGACCTCTTCCATCTTTTGAATTGTCAGCAAGCCCTGGCCTACCTGAGGATTTTTGGCTGTTGACTGGGACCAGCCCAACCACTGGGCCTCCTTTACCACTTTTGGCTATCCACGTGGCTCCTCCCCTTGATGACGTCAGCAGTGTCAGCTGGTCCCCGGCCCGAAACCCATAACCACCTGAGCACTTCAGCCTCTACGTGTGGCTGCTTCCCTTTGATGACATCAGCACTTAATGCAGGCCCTAGCTGGTGCACAAGCCCTTAACAACCAGAGCATTCTGGCTGTTCTTGTGGCCCAGACCATATCCTTGGTCACCTAAGCACTTGGGACTCTACCTGGCCCCTCCCCATTGTTGATAAGAACACTTTAATCTGGTAATCGGGCCCCAACCCTAGATCACGTGACTATTTCTGGCTATTCCCAGGCCATTGTATGCCTGAGCAATGAGCCACACTGGCCGGATAAGAAAAGGGGTGACATTCCAATCTCTAGAAGTTGGCTTAAGGGCCTTACACCAAGAGCCCCAGGTCACCTTAAGCTCACAGACTGCCTAAACCCGGTTGGAGTGTGTGTTAAGCAGAGAGCCATCCGCACTCTTTTAGGACAACCCTGGAAGTCCATGATGCCAGGGATCCCCCATGCTCCACAATATAGAGGCTTCTCACCCAGGAGTGACCTGCGACTCTGACAACCCTGCCTATGGGCCTTGAAATCTGGGAAAAAACAGTGTTGTGGTCCTGAAAATTCTTTCCATACTGGCAGCAAAGACATTCCCCATCCATGGTCACTTAAATTTCCTATTGAACTAAAGGCAAGCGTTTTGCTCAGTTTCTTGGGAACATCCTTCGGAGAGGACAGGTGCCTTCTCGCTGCCTTCCAGAGTATGGACCACAGGAAGTTAGGGAGTTTCCAACCTCTTGGGATCCTCCAATGATTGAACATGGCTCTATCAGCCTTTACACTTGACCTTTTCCAGCTGTTGACCTGTCAACAAGCCCTGGTCTACCTGAGGATTTCTTGTTGTTCACTAGGAAAAGCCCAAACACTCAGCCTTCTTACCACTTCTGGCTGTACTCGTGCCCCTCCCCTGGATGACATCAGCAGTCTAAGCTGGTCCCCGGGCCCGAACTCTTAACCACCTAAAACTTCCGGCTGTCCACGTGGCCTCTCCCCTATGAAGACGTCAGAATGTCCGGAAGGTCACCGAGCCCCACAATCATAACCACCTGAGCACTTCAGCCTCTCCATATGGCTGCTCCCCATTGATGAGGTCAGCACTTCCAGGCTGTCCCAGGTGCCCAAGACCTTATCAACCAGAGCACTTCCAGCTGTTCACCTGGGCCAGACCATATCCTTGGTCACCTCCTCACTTGGGACTCTCCAACTGGCCCCTCTTTATTGATGATATGAACACTTTAATCGGGTAATCACAACCAACCATAGATCACGTGACTGTAACTGGCTATCCTCAGGCCCTTGTTCGCCTGACCAATGAGCCACACTGGCCGGCTAAAAAAAGGAGTGACATTCCAATCACTAGAAGTTGGCTTAAGGGCCTAACACCCAGAGCCCCAGGTCACCTTGTGATCACAGACTGCCTCTTCCCCGGTGATCACCCTGCTTCTCTATGCGGGCTTCGCCAGCAGCCGCTGCCACTGCTGATCAGCCCCGCCTCTCTATCTTGGAGAGGTAAGCAGCTCAGCCTGCTCACCTGCTGTGCACCCAGCCTGGTGAACGGTCAAGCCTCCCAATTGTTGTGGATGTGATGGACCCAGGGTTTTTATATATTAGGATAATACAACTTAAAATTTCAAAACACTCTTACTATTCAAACCAAGAACGTCTAACAACTAAATCGATAAAACTTTCAACCCTTTGAGAAACTAAATGAACTCAAATCTATTTGCCTCTTTCATTACCCCTATGATAATAGGCTTACACTTTTTCATTTTAATTATATTTCCAAATATGCTCTTTCCATCAAATACATAGCTTATAGTAATAACCTCCTAGTTGCAATTCAACAATGACTTATTCACTTAACAACAAAACAAATATTAATTCATAGTAAAAAGAGCCACACTTGAAAGCTTATATTAATCTTACTAATTATATGTTTTGGTTTAACAAACTTATTAGATCTTTTACACCATTCGTTTACTCCTACTGCTCAACTCTCAATGAATCTTGGAATAGCTTTCCCTTCACTAGTATGAGCACACAGTAATTTTTGGCTTTTGACATGAAACCAAAGCACACTTGCACACTTTTTACTACAAGGAACCCCAATTCCCTTTATCTTCATATTAGTAATCCTCAAAACAATCAGCCTATTCATGCAACCAACAGTACTAGCAGTACAACTGACAGCCAACATTACTGCAGATCGCCTACTTATCCACTTAATGAGAGAGCAACCCCAGCTGTAATAAGCATTAGTATAACTAGTGCCCTCATGACATTGATTGTTCTTATCCTATTAACTATTCTAGAATTTGTGAGTAGCTCTAATTAAAGCTTATGTATTCACCTTACTGGTTAGTCTTCATCTTCATGACAATGGTTAGTGACCCACCAAATGCACGCATACCACATAGTCAACTCAAGCCCCTTATGACTTACAGGAGCCCTATCAGCCCTCATCATAACAGCAGGCTTAGTTATATGATTTCACTTTAACTCATCATTATTATTAACTGTAGGCCTGGTTACTAATATATTAACCATTTACCAGTGATGATGAGATATTGTTTGAGAAAGCACATTTTAAGGCCATCATACACCAATTGTACAAGAAGGACTCCATTACAACATAATTTTTTTTATTTATCATCTCTGAAGTATTTTTCTTTTCAGGATTTTTCTGAGCTTTCTATCATTCAAAGCTAGTCCATGCTCTAGAACTAGGTGATTATTGATCCCCATCAAGCATCAATCCTCTTAATCCCTTAGAAATACCTCATCTAAATACATCTGCTCTGGGCAGAGGATCCAAGATGGCGGCATAGGTAAACAACTAAACTGTTGCCTTGCACAACAATTTCAAAACTGCAACTAAAAGACAAAACGTCTATCACCCAGAACCATGGGAAAGCTGGCTGAGTGGAAGTTCTACAACTAGAAGGAAAGAGAAAACAGCATTGAGAGGTGCACAAGCACTGAAAAGCTGAGGTAGGGAGGCGTGCGAATCGGGCTGGCGACAGGTGACTGGGCGCGCTGCTTTTTTCAACCCGAAGGGAGACAAGTTCCCGATTACTCCGAACTCCAGTTTCTGGGGAGATGGGGGAGGGACCCAAACTTCTACAGGGAGAAGCTGGACTGTCTGCCATCTGGTCGGAAAGTGAAGAGGCTTGTTTGCAGGGCTGTGCACAGGAATAATTGTTTACTGTGCTGGGGCGAAGGACGCGGTTGGAGACGCAGAGCCGGCAAACTGGCAGCCATGTCTGTTTGCCACGCACTAGCCTAGTGACGCCCTGAGACCCCGCCCTGCACAATCTACAAACCCACCCAAGCTCCAAGCAGCGGCTTTAGCATATGAATGGCCTGCCCTATCACAGTTTAACCTAGCAAACTTGCAGCCCTGGTCAGACACCTCCAAAACCTCCAAACCCCAAGCAAAGAGGAGAAAACTGTAGTTCTTGCTGTAGCTCCTGCTGGGTGGCCTCAGACAGTAGCTGACCTGCACCCCATTGGAGATCCAGAAGCCAGTGTACCTAGTGGTCAGTGTGAGACACCAGATTTCAGCTCCTCACATCCATAAGTGACACATTCAAGAGGCAGACTCAGTGAGCACCAAAGCCCCACTGAAACAAGTCCTGCACCATAAGCGTGTCTCCAGCACAGCAGTTCTTCTATTATAGACACAGCGGGTCCTCACAGCCAATTGGCCTGGAGGTCAATTCCTCCCAGTGTACCAACAGCAATCAAGGCTTAACTACACCAAGACTTTGCACTCAGCCCACAAAGAGGTGTACCAAGAGCATCCACCTCAGGTGATTGGGGAGGCTGAGCTACTGGCCCCTATAGGTCACCTACCACAAAAAGCCACTCCATCAACACAGCGAAGCAGCAAAATGCGGAGACAAAGAAACATGTCACGAATGAAAGAAATGGAGGAAAGCAAACTACTGGACGACATAGAGTTCAGAACCACATTTATAAGGTTACTCAAGAATCTTCTAAAAACTGCCGAGAAAATTGATGAGACCTCTGAGGAGCTTAGTGAGACCTTCAAGGACCTTAATGAGAATGCCAAAAAAAATGGAAAAGGACCAGTCAGAAATTAAGCATACACTGTCTAAAATAAAGAATATAAAGAAACTCAACTGTAGATCAACGTACCCCAAGAATCAAACCAAAGATCTGAAATATGAGAAAACAAAAAACACCCAACCAGAAAAACGAAAAGAAAAAAGAATCCAAAAATATGAAGATAGTGTAAGGAGCCTCTCGGACTTTAAGTGTACCAACATCCGAATTTTTGAGGTGCCAGAAGAAGACAGAGAGCAAAATATTGAAAACCTATTAGAAGAAATAATGACAGAAAACTTTCCCTACCTGGTGAAAGAAATAGACTTACAAGTTCAGGAAGCGCAAAGAACCCCATACCAGAGGAATCCAAAGAGCACCACACCAAGACACATCATAATTAAAATGCCAAGAGCAAAAGACAAAGAAAGAATCTTGAAAGCAGCAAGAGAAAAACCGTTAGTTACCTACAAGGGAGCACCCATACGACTGTCAGCTGATTTCTCGGCAGAAACTATGCAGGCCAGAAGGGAGTGGCAAGAAATATTCAAAGTGATGAACAGCAAGAACCTACAACCAAGATTACTCTACCCAGCAAAGCTATCATTTAGAGTTGAAGGTCAGATAAAGAGCTTCACAGACAAGAAAAAGCTAAAGGAGTTCATCACCACCAAACCAGGATTACATGAAATGCTAAAGGGTATTCTTTAAGAAGAGGAAGAAGAAAAAGGTAAAGTTAAAAATTATGAACAACAAAATGACATCAAATATATACCTACCAACAAGTGAATCTAAAAATCAAGTGAATAAAAAAATCTAAAGAACAGAAGGGACTGGTGAATATAATAGAATCAGGGACATAGAAAGGGAGTGGACTGACAATTCTCAGGGGGAAGGGGGTGTGAGGGGTGCAGGAAGAGATTGGACAAAAATCTTACACCTTTGGATGAAGACAGTGGCGGGGGCTAAGGGCATGGGGTGGGGTGGGGAATCAGGTGGAGGGGAGCTATGGGGGGAAAAAAAGAGGAACACCTGTAATAATCTGAACAATATTTATTTTTAATAAAATAAAAAAATAATAAATAAATACATCTGCTCTGGCATCTCTATCACTTCAGCTCATTATAGTTTAATATTAGGAAGTTGCAAGCACATGGTTCAAGCACTATTCATTATGATTTGTGTAGCCTTGTATTTCACATTACTTCAAACCTCAGAATATCACGAAACATCATTTTCTATCTCAGATAGTGTCTACAGGTCAACATCCTTTATAGCCACAGGCTTTATTGGCTCTATCTTTCTTATTGTACGCCTCCTACACCAACTAAAATTCCACGTCACATCTCATCTTTTTGGATCTGAAGCTGCTGCCTGATAATGATACTTTGTAGATGTCATATGACTACTCTTATATGTCCCTATTTATCGATGAGGATCCTATTCTTTTAGTATTAATTAGCACAACTGACTTCCAATTAGTTTTTGTAAAATTTAAAGAAGTATAATTAACCTTGTACTTACTTTATTTATCAATACTAGCATCTCTACTTGTAATAATCACATTTTATCTTCCCCAAACAAACGTTTATGCCGAAAAAATCAAGCCCTTATGAATGTGGTTTTGACCCAAGAAATGCTAAAGGGGCTGTTGTAAAAAGAAGAAATAGAGAAGGAGGAACACAGGCTTAAAGAATAAAAATGGCAACAAACAAGTACCTATCAAGTACCTTAAATGTAAATGGATTAAATGCTCCAATCAAAAGACACAGTGTAGGTAAATGAATAAAAAACATGACCTATATGTATGCTCTCTACAAGAGACCCACCTTAGAAAAAAGGACTCACACAAACTGAAAGTGAAGAGATGGGAAAAAAATTCTAGGAAAATAGAAATGAAAAGAAAGCTGGGGTAGCAATACTCATATCTGACAAAATAGACTTCAAAGTGAAGGCCATAATAAGAGATAATGAAGGCCCCTTCATAACACTAAAGGGACTGATAC
Organism: Plecotus auritus; assembly: GCF_963455305.1. Lineage (NCBI taxonomy): Eukaryota > Metazoa > Chordata > Mammalia > Chiroptera > Vespertilionidae > Plecotus > Plecotus auritus. The sequence goes on from NC_137771.1 coordinate 110,184,608, forward strand.
AATAAGAAAATATAACTCTGGTAAACATGTATGCACCCAATGCAGGAGCACCCGAATACATAAAAAAACTCCTGGATGAGATCAATAGTAATACAATCATACTGGTGGACTTTAACACCCCTCTGACATCACAGGATAGATATTCTAGAC